>NC_143037.1:71027500-71242500 GCF_057628025.1 Oncorhynchus mykiss | reverse complement strand
ATGTATTAATTGCATTTGATTTCTCATCTAATCCAGGGTCATACTTTGGGATAGTTTATTTGGATAGAGCATCTATCGATGGTCTATAGATGCTCAAACTATCAACCACAACTAAGGACTAAGGTTAGTATTAGGATTAGAATAATAGTTACGTTTAGGATGAGGGTAAAGTTTAGACCTAGGATTAGTAGAAATGTGTATTTTCTTTTTAACCTTTATCTAACTAGGCAAGTCAGTTCAGAACAAATTCTTGTTTCCAATGACGACCAAACCCTCCCCTAAGCCGGACGACGCTGGGCCAATTGTGCGCCGCCCGATGGGACTCCCAAACAACGGCCCGGTTGTGATACAACCTGGAATCGAACCAGGGTCCGTAGTGCCGTAGACCGCTGCACCGCTCGGGAGCCAATGTTACTGATAGTACTCTGTAGGTAGTCTGTAGAGCATCTACAGATGGCAATAACGTTTTTTATTCGTTTGTTGACATTCATTTAACTTAGTATTTACTTAGGCTTTTTATGAAAAGGGTGAACTTTGTCTAATCAAAAAAAGACTTGTGTCTGTCTGCCCCCTACTGGTACAAATGTGTGTTGCAGACTGCGCCATGACAACCCTCAACAATGTGAAGGGAAGGTATATGTAGGCTATATTTGGATAGATGGAGTTGGCCATGGTTTCAACTCTCATTCCATAAAATTGACAATGACTTCAGAAATTGACATTGTCACTCTTAAATGAGTACAAAAATCACTCTGCGGAGTATAAATGCGAGTATAAATGTCATTTCCTGAAGGGACACATAAATAATTGGGGGTATTAATAGATTATTCTTGTCAACATGTAGCCTCTGAAATCCAGGCCCCTTTTGCAATTGTATTGGTGGCAGAGTAACATTTGGATTCAGGAAAAGGGATGTTGTTTAGAAATAAAACAGAAGTCAGGAGATGTTATGCATTTCAGCATATTTTATTAGAGCATTCAAAATATGGTATTCATAATAACAAACATGTTTGGTGTCCATCACATCCATAGATTTCTCTTCGAGAAGGGCTTATCCGTATCAGTAGGACTTATCCACTGATCTGTATCAGTAGGGCTTATCCACTGTGATAAATGGAAACCATCAGGAGATCAAATTCAAGGCTAGGACATGTTTTTGATACCGTTTGATGATTGTTCACACGATTTTATATATTTTTTGTGTCTGTAAATGAACAATTTTCTATTGGTTTTATGTGAAAAGAGTGAGACATTTTGTTTCCTATTATGCAACACTAATCAGGGGTTTTCTGACTGCATCATAACATCAAGGTTTCATCGTCATTCGGAAAAAACGAAAGCACAAGTGACACTTCTCTGAATGTTTTGTCTCTGTTTTCATTTTTTTTTTTTTACATTTTCTTGTAAAGTGTGTTGAGGCGTGTAAAATCTACTGTAAAATTATATTTGACTTGACACATTACTTAGCATTCACAAACGTCTGACAAACAGTGGTGTCAGGGTCAAATCAGTCCTGTGACTCAGTGAAGCCCAGTGAAAGAGGTGACATAATTTGTGTCACGTAGGGAATAATGCCGCCGTGTCCAGTTGGCAGATTTATATTGAGGATAGTCTACATGCTGGTAATAAAGGTACCCTGTCGTCTTTGTCAAAACAGGCTGTAAAAAAAACGGGTAAAATAGAACAGGATGTTTCATGACCAGACATTAACCCCCCCCCCCCCCCCCCCCCAAAAAAAAAAAAGAATGCTGAGAATGTAATCACTTATCGTGAGGTGAATAACCCATTACACATGATAGTAGATACGTACACTTTAGTGATTATCATGGGCCACGGTCCCAACTTGATGGTCTCTGATAGGCTCTCTAAAATATTCTGTTTCCTAAAAGACATTCAACCAAATACACACACACCTACTAATACTAGTTTACAAACTCACAGATATATTACGCATCTTGAACAAGCCAAAAGTTGAAAGGTCATTTCTCATGTAAGCAGGATGGAACTCTTGTCCCTGTAGTTAAACAACACATCATCTACTACCTGAGTTTTCATGTACAAAGTGTCTGTATTACTACAGCTGTGTGGGTTTTAAAAAGAGGACATATTGAGCTACATTCTGTAGCCAAATGTGATGCAATGATAATTTTAATATTTCCAATAAATGACATGCTTTGTTGAAGTACATTGATATGGTGATATCCACTCTGTGGGTAAAAAAAAAAGCATATGAAATTGCATTTAACTGTAAAAAAGTGTTTATTGATAAAATGAGTCACCGCACTCTTAGAAAAAAAGGGTTCCAAAGGGTTCTTCGGCTGTCCCCATAGGATAACCCTTTTTGCGTTCCAGGTAGAACCCTCTGTGGAAAGGGTTCTACAAGGAACTCAAAAGGATTCTACCTAGAACCAAAAGGGTTATTCAAAGGGGACAGCCAAAGAACCCTTTAGGTTCTAGATATCACTTTTTTTTTGTTCTAAAACACACGTGCTGTAGCTTACCCAAAACCCAGTCAGCTAGCTTTAGAGGGACCAGTGAAAAATGCCATTTGGGTTGTTTAATACTGCCATTGGTCCAGATATCCATTAGAGCTACTGCTCTAGGTTGCATCATACTGCCATTGGTCCAGACCATTTTTATATTTTTTTTTTACCTTTACCTCTAGGCAAGTCAGTTAAGAACAAATTCTTATTTTCAATGACAGCCTAGGAACAGTGGGTTAACTGCCTGTTCAAGGGCAGAACAACAGATTTGTACCTTGTCAGCTCGGGGATTCGAACTTGCAACCTTCCGGTTACTAGTCCAACGCTCTAACCACTAGGCTACCCTGCCGCCCCATTAGACTACTGCTCTAGGTTGCATCGTACTGCCATTGGTCCAGGCCATTAGACAACTAGTATACTAATATACACAGGCAGTTAGGAGGCTAGCTTTTTCAAACAGAAATTTGCATCCTTGTAGCACAAACTCCAAAAAGTTCTGGGACACTAAAGTCCATGGAGAATAAGAGCACCTCCTCCCAGCTGCCCACTGCTCTGAGGCTAGGAAACACTGTTACCACCAAGAATTTCAATAAGCATTTCTCTACGGCTGGCCATGCTTTCCACCTGGCTACCCCTACCCGGGTTAACTGCCCGACACCCCCCACAGCAAGCCGCCCAAGCCCCCACCTTTTCTCCTTCACCCAAATCCAGATAGCTGATGTTCTGAAAGAGCTGCAAAATCTGGACACCTACAAATCAGCTGGGCTAGACAATATGGACCCTCTCTTTCTAAAATTATCTGCCGAAATTGTTGCAAACCCTATTACTAGCCTGTTCAACCTCTCTTTCGTATCATCTGAGATTCCCAAAGATTGGAAAGCTGCCGCGGTCATCCCCCTCTTCAAAGGGGGTGACACTCTAGACCCAAACTGCTACAGACCTATATCTATCCTACCCTGTTTTTCTAAGGTCTTCGAAAGCCAAGTTAACAAACAGATTACCGACCATTTCGAATCCCACCTTTTCCGCTATGCAATCTGGTTTCCAAGCTGGTCTATGGTGCATCATAACCGCCAGCGATAAAAGACAATACTGTGCAGCCGTCTTCATCGACCTGGCCAAGGCTTTCGACTCTGTCAGTCACCACATTCTTATTGGCAGACTCGACAGCCTTGGTTTCTCAAATGATTGCCTCGCCTGGTTTACCAATTACTTCTCTGATAGAGTTCAGTGTGTCTAATCGGAGGGCCTGTTGTCCGGAACCTCTGGCAGCCTCTTTATGGGGGTGCCACAGGGTTCAATTCTCGGGCCGACTCTCTTCTCTGTATACATCAATGATGTCGCTCTTGCTGCTGGTGATTCTCTGATCCACCTCTACGCAGACGACACCATTCTGTATACCTCTGGCCCTTCTTTGGACACTGTGTTAACTAACCTCCAGACGAGCTTCAATGACATACAACTCTCTTTCCGTGGCCTCCAACTGCTCTTAAATGCAAGTAAAAATGCATGCTATTCAATCGATCACTGCCCGCATCACTCGCCCGTCCAGCATCACTACTCTGGACGGCTCTGACTTAGAATATGTGGACAACTACAAATACCTAGGTGTCTGGTTAGACTGTAAAATCTCCTTCCAGACTCACATCAAGCATGTACAATCCAAAATTAAATCTAGAATCGGCTTCCTATATCGCAACAAAGCATCCTTCACTCATGCTGCCAAACATACCCTCGTAAAACTGACCATCCTACCGATCCTCGACTTCGGCGATGTCATCTATAAAATAGCTTCCAACACTCTACTCAACAAACTGGATGTAGTCTATCACAGTGCCATCTGTTTTGTCACCAAAGCTCTATATAGTACCCACCACTGCGACCTGTACGCTCTCGTTGGTTGGCCCTCGTTTCATACTCGTTGCCAAACCCACTGGCTACAGGTTATCTACAAGTCTGCTAGGTAAAGCCCCGCCTTATCTCAGCTCACTGGTCACCATAGCAGCACCCACTCGTAGCACGCGCTCCAGCAGGTATATCTCACTGGTCACCCCCAAAGCCAATTCCTCCTTTGGTCGCCTTTCCTTCCAGTTCTCTGCTGCCAATGACTGGAACGAACTGCAAAAATCACTGGAGCTGGAGACTCATATCTCCCTCACTAGCTTTAAGCACCAGCTGTCAGAGCAGCTCACAGATCACTGCACCTGTACATAGTCCATCTGTAAACAGCCCATCTATCTACCTCATCCCCAAACTGTATTTATTTATTTATCTTGTTCCTTTGCACCCCAGTATCTCTACTTACACATTCCTCTTCTGAACATCTACCATTCCAGTGTTTAATTGCTATATTGTAATTACTTCGCCACCATGGCCTATTTATTGCCTTACCTTACCTCATTTGCACTCACTGTATATAGACTTTTTGTTTTCTTTTTTTCTACTGTATTATTGACTGTATGTTTTGTTTATTCCATGTGTTGTAACTCTGTGTTGTTGTCGAATTGTTATGCTTTATCTTTGCCAGGTCGCAGTTGCAAATGAGAACTTGTTCTCAACTAGCCTACCTGGTTAAATAAAGGTGAAATAAAAATAAATCAATAAACTACTACTCTAGGTTGTATCGTACTGTCATTGGTCCAGACATTAGACAATTACTACTCTAGGTTGTATTGTACTGTCATTGGTCCAGACATTAGACAACTACTACTCTAGGTTGTATTGTACTGTCATTGGTCCAGACATTAGACAACTACTACTCTAGGTTGTATCGTAGTCATTGGTCCAGACCATTAGACAACTACTGCTCTAGGTTGTATCGTACTGTCATTGGTCCAGACATTAGACAGCTACTGCTCTAGGTTGTATTGTACTGTCATTGGTCCAGACCATTAGACAGCTACTGCTCTAGGTTGTATCGTACTGTCATTGGTCCAGACATTAGACAGCTACTGCTCTAGGTTGTATTGTACTGTCATTGGTCCAGACATTAGACAGCTACTGCTCTAGGTTGTATTGTACTGTCATTGGTCCAGACATTAGACAGCTACTGCTCTAGGTTGTATCGTACTGTCATTGGTCCAGACATTAGACAGCTACTGCTCTAGGTTGTATCGTACTGTCATTGGTCCAGACATTAGACAGCTACTGCTCTAGGTTGTATCGTACTGTCATTGGTCCAGACATTAGACAACTACTACTCTAGGTTGTTTCCAGGAACATGTGTGGATAACAAGACGTAGTCAAACTCTTCAATCACTCATACACACCTTATCTCACTGTGTCATTATACTGTAGTGACCGACAGCAGTGGGCTGTGACAGAGGATGTTGTCCCCCTCCCCCACGCGGGTGCCGTGGGTCAGCAGCTCCTCTACTGTGGTCCAGTCATCCAGCAGTTTATGGTTCCTCAGACGGCTCTGCTTCCTGTGGCTGAGCTCCAGCACTGTGCTGCAGCCTCCTCCAGGGCCCTCTGCACCCCCTTGCCCCCCTGCACCCTCTGTTCCTCCAGCCCCGTCCTCTGCTGCTCCCTCAGGCCCACCACGGCTCAGCTTCCTCTGCCTTTGCTCCCGGGCCAACGCCAGGTGGCGCCGGCGCTCCGTCCTACTCCAGTAGCGGCCTGCCCAGACATCCCCACGGGCCTCCTCGTCCGTGGTGACCTCACTGCGCTCGTCAGCCAGCCGGGAGGCCCTGGCCTTCAGGAGCTGGTTCCTCACTGCCCGGGGGTTCCCAGAGAGACCCTTCCTGGAGTGGGCAGAGAGCCCGTCCAGCGTGCTGTAGAGGGGGCCGCAGGGGCTGTCTGCTTGGGGCCAGTCCCCACCAATTTGAGGATGTCCCAGTGTTGCAAACTGACGCCAGTCTGCTAGCTGCTTCCCAGGCCGTTTCCTTGAGGGACTCTTGGAAGGACACTGTTTCTGACTGTTATAGTCCTCACTGGCCATACTGCCTCTGTGGTCCTCCACATATAGTCCTGGCCAGGGGCCTTCCACATGGCTGCTCTGATGCTTCCTCTTCTCAATGATGTCTGTGTTGAACCCCCTGTTGTATTGTCCTGTGCCAGAATTCTCAGTGGGTACGGCTAGGTGGCTTGGGTTGCTGGGCAGTTGTCTGTCTATGTGTCTATATATCTCTATGGCATTGTTCCCAGAGGGCAGGCCAGGGTGACTGGCTCGTCTCCTGTCTGATAAGTCATGCACAGTGTGGCTGCGGCTTGGGAGGTCCTCGGAGGAGTGCTGGTTCAGCATCAGCGCTCTCCTCTGGCAGGGTTCAGTACGGCAGCTGGAGGCAGCAGACCTGGTGCCATGCCTGGTCTGCTGGGGGCTCATGGCTTCGCGGACCTGAATGGAGCTACCACCCATGGTGCACTGGTGGCTCATGAAAGTGTGAGCTCCATCTGGAGCCCTGCCTGTCTGGAGGTCACAGGTCAGGGTCTCAGGGATGGACTCCAGGTCCCAGCGAGACTTTGATCTCTTCTCCCGTGGGACCACGCGGCTCCGGTAGTTGTGGATCCTCCCATCTATAATCTTCTGGAAGTGGCGGAACTCCCGTGTGCTGACGCTGTGGAATCCAGAGTCACTGACCTCTGAGGAGAGGAGGGACTCAGAGGAGGGAGAGCTGCCCCGGCTGGTGTGTCCTGGTGGGGAGGACATAGGGGCCTCTACCCCCTCCTCTGTCTCTGGGTCAGACGGGTCCCCCTGGTGGAGGCTGCCGTCGGTGCAGCCGAGGCCGCTGTCAAGCTCGTGCAGGGGCAGGTAGCCCATAGGCCTGTCCAGCCAGTGGCCCTCATACTCGCTCTGAAATAGAGAGGATGGAAGACACAATGAATACCATTGGTTGTTGTTGCTGTTCATTTTAGGACATATGTGTATATGACTATCATTGTTTTTTATAGTTAGTTGAATGTCTTGGACAAATTACGTATCTTTGAACACATCTTTTTATTTCTTACAGTACCTGGCTCAGGAAGCTGCTAGGCTCATCATTATCAGTGTTACAGCAACCAATCAGACAGCGCTCTGGATCCTAAAACGGTATAGGTAGGTGAACATAAGGAGTGGATTAGATAGATATCAGGGGCCACAAGTCTTAGATAGATATCAGGGGCCACGAGTCTTAGATAGATATCAGGGGCCACAAGTCTTAGATAGATATCAGGGGCCACAAGTCTTAGATATCAGGGACCACATGTCTTAGATAGATATCAGGGACCACATGTCTTAGATAGATACCAGGGACCACACATCTTAGATATCAGGGACCACATGTCTCAGATATCAGGGACCACAAGTCTTAAATAGATATCAGGGACCACACGTCTTAGATAGATATCAGGGACCACAAGTCTTAGATATCAGGGACCACATGTCTTAGATAGATATCAGGGACCACATGTCTTAGATAGATATCAGGGACCACAAGTCTTAGATATCAGGGACCACATGTCTTAGATAGATATCAGGGACCACACATCTTAGATAGATATCAGGGACCACAAGTCTTAGATAGATATCAGGGACCACAAGTCTTAGATATCGGGGACCACATGTCTCAGATGTCAGGGACCACAAGTCTTAGATAGATATCAGGGACCACAAGTCTTAGATATCAGGGACCACGTCTTAGATAGATATCAGAGACTTCATTCAGAGACACTCCTGCGTTGTCTTGGTTGTGTGCTTAGGGTCATTGTCCTGTTGGAAGGTGAACCTTCACCCCAGTCTGAAGTCCTGAACACTCTGGAGCAGGTTTTCATCAAGAATCTCTCTGTACTTTGCTCGTTCATCTTTCCCTTGATCCTGACTAGTCTCCCAGTCCCTGCTGCTAAAAAACATCCCCAGAGCATGTTGCTGCCACCACCATGCTTCACCGTAGGGATGGTGCCACCACCATGCTTCACCGTAGGGATGGTGCCACCACCATGCTTCACCGTAGGGATGGTGCCACCACCATGCTTCACCGTAGGGATGGTGCCAGGTTTCCTCGAGAAGTGTTGCTTGGCATTCAGGCCAAAGAGTTCAATCTTGGTTTCATCAGACCAGAGAATCTTGTTTCTCAAGCAGGCTGTCATGTGCCTTTAACTGAGGATTGGCTTCCATCTGGCCACTCTACCATAAAAGCCTGATTGGTGGTGTGCTGCAGAGATGGTTGTCCTTCTGGAAGGTTCTCCCATCTCCACAGAGGAACTCTGGAGCTCTGTCAGAGTGACCATCGGGTTCTTGGTCACCTCCCTGACCATGGCTCTTCTCCCCCGATTGCTCAGTTTAGCCGGGCAGACAGCTCTAGGAAGAGTCTTGGTGGTTCCAAACTTCTTCCATTTAAGAAGGATGGTGGCCACTGTGTTCTTGGGGACCTTCAGTGCTGCATACATGTTTTGGTACCCTTCCCCAGATCTGTACCTCGACACAATCCTCTGAGCTCTACGGACAATTCCTTCGACCTCAAGGCTTGGTTGTTGCTCTGAGACGCACTGTCAACTGTGGGACCTTATATAGACAGGTGTGTGCCTTTCAAAATCATGTCCAATCAATTGAATTTACCACAGGTGGACTCCAATCAAGTTGTAGAAACATCTCAAGGATGATCAATGGAAACAGGATGCACCTGAGCTCAATTTCGAGTTTCATAGCAAAGGGTCTGAATACTTATGTAAATAAGGTATTTCTGTATTGCAAACACTTCAAAAAAATGTGTTTTCGCTTTGTTGTTATGGGGTACTGTGTGTAGATTGATGCAGATTTTTTTTGCATTTAATCAATTTTAGAACAAGGCTGTAACGTAACAAAATGTTTAAAAAGTCAAGGGGTCTGAATACATTCCGAATGCACTGTATATATTTTTTTTAACTGACAAATAAAATCAATCAATCATGTACAAAAGCTAGGCTATACTAACATGAAAGCATATAGAATTACTCACGTCAACATACTCTGTCCTGTTAAGGTCCTCCAGATTGTAGGCAACACTGGAGAGGTATCCATTGGCTGCGTACATTTCTGGTGGGAGGGGCATGTCATCGTAGTAAGGTCTGGGGAGAATGAGGTCATCACATATGACAACATAGCTTTCACCCCATAGGCATTTCAAGCTGTAATTACTATGTTTTACACATTATATTAGTTCCAGTCAGTGGTTCCATTCAATTCTAATACCCCCTCTGTATAATACATCTCACGGCTATACTCTAAATCAGCTATTCTCAACTGGTGTGTAATGACCCAAAGTTTGGTCGCAGGAGGTTTGAATGGGTCACTGGTCGCTGGTGCATATACAGTATCAGTCAAAAGTTTGGATACACCTACTCATTCAAGGGTTTTTCTTTATTTTCACTATTTTTTTACATTGTAGAATAATATTGAAGACATCAAAACATGAACCCACACTTTCAAATGATCCATTTTAGGTAATAAGCTTCAAGATATCAGAGCAGATATCAGAGCACAAATCAGAATTGGGTATAGCAACAGTAGATGGGCCAGGGTGTACATGCACATTTCCACATATAATCAACATTAATGCAATCAGGGCACGGCAGAGGACAGGGAGAGATCTGCAGTGTTGATTTATAGCATTTCAATGTGCATTAGATGACAACAAGATCATATGGTACAGCAATTTCATCAGGTAACATGAATACAAAGCCGTCGACAGGTGGTTAGAATAGGATGGGAGGCCAAGAGTCTGTGTAACCAATAGAGAGTCAGAGTGAGTCAGAGTCCCGAGTGTGGGAACAAACATAGTCTGTCCTACGGTTGGGTTAACAAGCATGGGGGTGCTCTCTTGCCATTGTTAGGCTCAAGAGTTTTCACACTTCTCTCACCTCACACTTCAGTGCTAATTTCAGTCCGTTTCTTTCCTAGCACCTTGGTAGCTTAGTAGCCTTATTTTTTAAGCTTTATAACAAAATTACCTAGAGATTGTCTTCTAATTTTTGCCTTCAGAAGTAACTTCATACTGAACATCACTCACTCAGTTTTGTGTTGGTATTTCCATGTTCAGCTGTGTTCCTTCTGCAGGTTTTGGTTTGTTAGAGGTGTTTTTCTTGATAATCCCTGGTAGAAATAGCCCATTCAGGTAATTTTGTCCAAAATCAAGGTTTTAGGTATAGAATTGTGATGTGAAATTAAGATTTTGATGTTGAGGTTAGTATCCTATATAAGTCCATGCAAAAAGTTGATCTATTTATCCAAATGTAAATTCTATCTTTTTGCAGAAGAACTCAGGAGCACATGCTCTCTGTGTCTGTTCGCTATCTCTCTTCCATTCATGAAGGGCCTACTGAATTCATTTCAATTAACTGATTCCCTTATATGAACTGTAACTCAGCAACATCTTTGAAATTGTTGCATGTTGTGTTTATATATTTTTTTCAGTATATATATTGTATGTGAATTGTTTTAATTTAGAAAAAAAACAGGTAGAAAGTGATTGGAAATTATAATTAACTTACATTGTTTTCACTTCTTTTTTTTTTGATTTACAGTATTCTCAACATAGAGCTTTTAGCAGCTCTATTTTGGTTGATTTTGTGTTCTCAAACCAATTCATTTATTGACATTCTTCATCAAGGATTTGGGCAACATTTTATTATTGACAATGAAAGAGGTGGGAATGTTGTTCCCTTGTCAAATAACTGCTACATTTACTATCAATTTAGCATTAAAAATAGTTTTCCAGATTGTATTTGACAATTAGCTACAGGTATGTGAATATTGGGTCCAGGACACACCAGCCGGGGCAGCTCTCCCTCCTCTGAGTCCCTCCTCTCCTCAGAGGTCAGTGACTCTGGATTCCACAGCGTCAGCACACGGGAGTTCCGCCACTTCCAGAAGATTATAGATGGGAGGATCCACAACTACCGGAGCCGCGTGGTCCCACGGGAGAAGAGATCAAAGTCTCGCTGGGACCTGGAGTCCATCCCTGAGACCCTGACCTGTGACCACCAGACAGGCAGGGGTCCAGACGGAGCTCACACTTTCATGAGCCACCAGTGCACCATGGGTGGTAGCTCCATTCAGGTCCGCGAAGCCATGAGCCCCCAGGTTGTATTTGACTATTATTTTTAGCTATGTGAATATTGGGTTTAGCTATGTGAATATTGGGTCCAGGAGCAGACAGGCCATCTGGCACATTGGGCAAATGCCAGATTGGCTGGTCTATTTTTAGCCTGTCGGGCCTGTCGGGCCTGTCTAACTTGTATTGTGTTTTTCAGCAAAACGATCATTATCTGGCTAATAATGGGGAGAAAAATTGTCCGGTGCGTGGTCCCAGTCCGCCCCTGATTGGGTCGCGACTGAGACAACCTGGTTCAATTCAGAACCAGTTGAGATCCACTGCTCTAAATGACAACACCCAGAGCCTCAATCGCTGTACTTCACTGATTCAATATAACTGGGTTACTATTAATCTCCCCTTCGTTACACATGCATACACAAGCAGATGAAGAGACAGAGAACCGCTACAGAGGCCCAAACCGAGCAGCACGTACCCAGGAGCGTAGGCCCCAAGGCTGGGTCCAGCCCCCTCCACCACCCCTAGGGCCCTCAGAGCCTCCCAGGATGGCCTCTCCATCTGGATACCGCAGTCTGACATTGGGTACTGGGAGTGATGAGCTCTTCTCCCTCTCCTGTGTCGTCCCTCAATCTGCATCGTGATTGGCTGCTCATAGCTGCCCCCCATGAAATGCAACGCCTCTTGGCGGCTGAGCTGGGACAGGTCATGCCCTTTGACCTGGGAGACAGGTGAACATACAGGGTCAGATGAAAAGGAATTGAAGTGGTTGAGTTCTGCTTGTTAATGTCCATGCTTTGTTTGTTTCATGCAGATATATATTCTCTTATGTCTGTTTAATATTTTATTAGATGGTTGATGCAATGTACTGTATATGTGTAGCCCAAGTGCAATCTAACAAAATCAGTAGGCTTTTGTTGTGGAAAAGATAGTAGAGTATCAACACTTTCAGGTTTGGAAGCAGTAGACATAACTGTCAGAAGATAGTTCATTAGTTTATTGTTATGTGAGAAGTCTCATGGGTCCTGAAATGTATGCCAGCTGAGCTCAACACCCCCAATGTGACCCTCTAGCCATACATTCTGGCTAGTCTGAAAAGCTTTGTGCTCAACAAAACCCTAGAGATCCAAGTCAGGAAGAGCTATTTCACCCCACTGCACTCTGATAGTAATGCAAGCAGAGAACCTTGCAGTTACAATTTTAATCACTAATGTGTCACAACACAAGTCAGACAATCTAATAAATTATGTCTCATAGCCTAAACACATCTGAGAGTGTGTCTGTCTACTTGTCTGAATGTCGGTCTGCCAGCCTTTGTCTGTGCGTGTGCGTGTGTGTATGTGTGTGTGTGTGTGTGTGTGTGTGTGTGTGTGTGTGTGCGTGTGTGTGTGTGTGTGTGTGTGTGTGTGTGTGTGTGTGTGTGTGTGTGTGTGTGTGTATTGTGTGTATTGTGTGTAGATTCAGGTCATGATGTCTCTCTGAATCTGTCCTCAGACACAGATTTCCACCCTCACCCCCCCCCAGGTTAAGCAGCCATTACATTAAGCAGCCATCCTATTCTGTCAGGCCACCCATGAACACATTCAGCCTCTGGTCATGAATGAGCAACCTTCTCTTTATGCACAATATACAATTATTTTGCTGCATTACAATGCACAGTATCTGGACCATGGCTGACTGACCAGAGCTTACTGGAGGCAGAGAGAGAGAGAGAGAAATAGAAAGAGAGAGAGAGAGAGAGAGAGAGAGAGAGAGAGAGAGAGAGAGAGATGGCAAGAGAAAGGGCGAGAGAGAGAGAGCGAGAGACGGCAAGAGAGAGGACGAGAGAGAGAGAGGGCAAGAGAGAGAAAGAGAGGGCTAGAGAGGGTGAGAGAGCGAGAGAGAGAGAGCGAGCAAGAGAAAGAGAGAGAGAGAGAGAGAGAGAGAGAGAGAGAGAGAAAGAGTGAGAGAGAGAAAGAGTGAGAGAGAGAGAGAGAGAGAGAAAGAGTGAGAGAGAGAGAGAGAGCGAGCGTGTTGGTGACTGGTCGACCTGTCTAGAGGAATCATCTACGTGGCTTCCTCTGAGACCAGAGCAGGTCACCATGACCACCATCACTCTCTTCATAGACATGCTAAAAACCCTCAGTTGCGAACATACACTCATATGAACACACATGACGTCACAATACAAATCCACACATACACACACTGTCTGCCCCGAGTCTTCAGTGGTGATTACGTAGCCTGCGTATGCTGACTTTGTCAAGGCATGCATGGCAGACAAGATGGTAACAGTACAGGCTGCTTTGTCAATAAGCACACAAATCCCAAAACAAAGGCACAGGTTGCACACGCACGCAGGCAGGCACGCACGCACGCACACACACACACACAAAATGTCCACTGTACTCACCCCATTGTCAGCCCACTGGCCCTGTCCAGAGTGTTTACAACCCATGTCTATGTCACTCTGCTGGAGGTCTGGCCAAACCACTTACAGCAGCGGAGAGGGGGGGGGGAGTCAAGCCTGAAGATAAGATGGAGCTAGACAGCCGGCCCAGATCTTTTGAAGGATGAAGCCAAGGTAGGGTTGCATCAATGCAATCTGTGCCAGAGGGAAGGCAGGCAAAACATGCCCCCCCCCCCCTCTAAAATGAGGGAGAATGTGATCCTTGTCAGTGCGTGGATGCTGCAGTGCTTGAGAACAGAATGCTGCTGTTACTCGCTTCACTTCTCAGTCAGCCTCTCAGGCTCCACCCACGAACAGACCCTCTCCTCATGCATATTCAGCATCTGTCACCACCAATGAACCGATCCCTGAGTGTGAGAGAGAGGGAGGGCCAAGGATTGTATTGGTTCAAGGGATCAGCAGTCAAACATTCATTAATTTATGAAATCTTTCCCAGTGTTTTTCACCATATGTTAAATCTTTCCCACTCAACAACGCCAATAGGGTAGATTGGTCTCATCTCATGATTTAATCTTTCTCTCTCTCTCTCTCTCTCTCTCTCTCTCTCTCTCTCTCTCTCTCCCTCTCTCTCTCTCTCTCTCTCTCTCTCTCTCCCTCTCTCTCTCTCTCTCTCTCTCTCTCTCCCTCTCTCTCTCTCTCTCACTCTCTCTTTACCGCACCTGCTGTCTCGACCTCTGAATATTTGACTACGAAAGCCAACTAACGTTAACTCCTGAGGTGCTGACCTGTTGCACCCTCTACAACCACTGTGATCATTATTTGACCCTGCTGGTCACCCTGCTGGTCATCTTGAAGAAGGATCTAGCCTTAATGGCCATGTACTCTTAAAGTCTCCCCTTGGCACAGCCAGAAGAGGATCCACCCCCTCAGAGCCTGGTTCCTCTCTAGGTTTCTTCCATGTTCCCTGCTTTTCTAGGGAGTTTTTCCTAGCCACATTGCTTGCACTTTTGAGTTTATGTGCTGGGTTCCTGTATAAGCACTTTGTGACTTTGTGACAATGTAAAAAGGGCTTTATAAATATATTTAATAGATTGATGTCAAGGAGTAGTCCCATATCAAAGTGCCACTATGTTGGTTCATCACATTTTTAAGGTTTAAGGTATAAAGGGAAGAGTGTTAGCAAACAAATCTCTCACTATCATGTTTATGCATTCAAGTAGCCAACCCTTGACAACGATTTGGGTTTGGAATGCTGGGGAATTGTGTTAATTATGGAACAGAGTTGGGTTTGGAATGCTGGGGAATTGTGTTAATTATGGAACAGAGTTGGGTTTGGAATGCTGGGGAATTGTGTTAATTATGGAACAGAGTTGGGTTTGGAATGCTGGGGAATTGTGTTAATTATGGAACAGAGTTGGGTTTGGAATGCTGGGGAATTGTGTTAATTATGGAACAGAGTTGGGTTTGGAATGCTGGGGAATTGTGTTAATTATGGAACAGAGTTGCAGAGTCTAATAATGTGTGTAGGAGGAGAGGGGATCATGTAAGAAACATTAACGATGGTTAAGGAGTTTTCATTGTAAACTCCAACGAGAGAAAGGGCATAAACACACAGAACCACACATTCCTTCACTGACTCACACCCCTCGGAGTTCAGTTTGCAGTGGTGGTGCACCTCTAATGCATAGAGAGGGAAACACTGGTGTGTGTGTCGGTTTGTTTTTTATTTTTATCAAGTATGTTATTAAGAACAAATTCTTATTTACAATGACGGCCTAGGAACAGTAGGCTAACTGCCTTGTTCAAGGACAGAACGACAGATTTTTACCTTGTCAGCTCGGGGATTCGATCTGCAACCTTTCGGTTACTGGCCCAACGCTCTAACCACTAGGCTACCTGTTGCCCCGATGTGTGTGCGTGTGCGTGTGTGTGTCGGTGTTTCCCGGTGTGTGTGTTGGTGTGTGTGCCGGTGTGTGTGTGTGTGTGTGTGTGTGTGTGTGTGTGTGTGTGTGTGTGTGTGTGTGTGTGTGTGTGTGTGTGTGTGTGTGTGTGTGTGTGTGTGTCGGTGTGTGTGTTTCGGTGAGTGTGTGTGTGTGTGTGTCGGTGTGTGTGTTTCGGTGTGTGTGTGTGTGTGTGTGTCGGTGTGTCGGTGTGTGTTTGTTTCGGTGTGTCGGTGTGTGTTTGTTTCGGTGTGTGTGTGTGTGTGTGTGTGTGTCGGTGTGTCGGTGTGTGTGTGTTTCGGTGTGTGTGTGTGTCGGTGTGTCGGTGTGTCAGTGTGTGTGTGTTTCGGTGTGTGTGTGTGTGCGTCGGTGTGTCGGTGTGTGTGTGTTTCGGTGTGTGTGTGTGTGTGTCGGTGTGTCGGTGTGTGTGTGTTTCGGTGTGTGTGTGTGTGTCGGTGTGTCGGTGTGTGTGTGTGTGTGTGTGTGTGTGTGTGTGTGTGTGTGTGTGTGTGTGTGTGTGTGTGTGTGTGTGTGTGTGTGTGTCGGTGTGTCGGTGTGTATGTGTGTCTCAGTGATAAAGTTCAGGGTTCCAGTTTTCCTGCATTCTCACATGAACCCAGTGTCTTCTGTTTCTAAGATTGTTCTGCTCACCGATCATTTCCTGTTGTAGATGTTTAGTCTATTAGTTTGAGGGATAACGAAAGTGAAATAGATCAGTTACAGGCAGCCTAGCTGTTTCTGAGAACAGAGTGATTTTGTTTAGAGGAGAGGAGCTAGAAGGAATATAAAGAGGTAAAATAGATCAGCTTTTGAAGGAGGGGGGGAGAGAGAGGGAGGGAGGGAGAGAGAGAGTGAGGGAGAGAGAGAGAGAGAGAGGGAGGGGAGAGAGGGAGGAGGGAGGGGGAGAGGGAGGGAGGGAGAGAGGGAGAGGGAGAGGGAGAGGGAGGGGAGGGAGGAGGGAGGGAGGGAGAGTTAGAGGGAGAGAGGGAGGAGGGAGGGGGAGAGAGGGAGAGGGAGAGGGAGGGAGGGAGAGAGGGAGAGAGAGAGAGGGAGAGGGAGGGGGAGAGAGGTAGGAGGGAGGGGGAGAGGGAGGGAGGGAGAGAGGGAGAGGGAGAGAGGGAGAGGGGGGAAGGGAGAGAGACAGGGGGGAGAGAGAGAGAGAGAGAGACGGCACACTAGTTCATGTCATCTACAATTACATCCTCCCTCCCTGCACCTGCGTGTGGTAGTTTAAGTGTGCGTGGTATTCCCCTGTCCAGCTGGTGCAGTCAGTGTTCTAGAATTATCTACTGTATCACACCTGGAGTATCTATCTATCTATCTCTCTCTCTCTCTCTCTCTCGCTCTCTCTCTCTCTCTCTCTCTCTCTCTCTCTCTCTCTCTCTTTGATTATGATTCATTAAAGTCTTTGTGCACACACCCGTTAGTACAGGTATAGACGCTCACTTTAACAACTGACAGGGTTGGTTTCCTGCTAATGTCAGTGATGGGAGAAACCCAAAACATTTCACATCTTATTACCGGGAGTAAGTCATGCATTGTGATGTAATGTGACATTTCAGTGCCTGGTCTCTTAAAGCTGAGATCCACGTAAGGTGAAACAGCACCACTGGCACATTTTGTTTTGTTTTTTTGTTCTATTTTTTTAAACGTGACAGAGGATCATGTGTGCAGGGTTGCACATTTTGGAGAATATTCAGAGGTGGAAACTTTCCGTGGGAATTAACGGGAATTAATGGGAATATATGGGAATTAACAAAAATATATACAAATGAATATTAATATTTAAATGTAGATGTTTTTTGCATTGGATATATTTACCATAGCATATGGAGACATAAATGCCAGTTGCAAACCGTAGTCTGTCTTTTTTATGGCAGTTTTTGAGCAGTGGCTTCTTCCTTGCTGAGCTGCCTTTCAAGTTATGTCGATAGAGGACTAGTTTTACTGTGGATATAGATACTTTTGTACCTGTTTCCTCCAGCATCTACACAATGTCCTTTGCTGTTGTTCTGGGATTGATTTGCACTTTTCTCACCAAAGTACGTTAATCTCTGGGAGACAGAACGCGTCTCCTTCCTGTGCGGTATGGCGGCTGCATGGTCACATGGTGTTTATACTTGTGTATTATTGTTTGATCAGATGAAAGTGGTACCTTCAGGCGTTTGGAAAATTGCTCCCAAGGATGAACCAGACTTGTGGAGGTCAATAATTGTTTTCTGAGGTCTTGGCTGATTTCTTTTGATTTTCCCATGATGCCAAGCAAAGAGGCACTGGGTTTGAAGGTAGGCCTTGAAATACATCCACAGGTACACCTCCAATTGACTCAAATAATGTCAATTAGCCTATCAGAAGCTTCTAAAGCCATGACATAATTTTCTGGAATTTTCCCAGCTGTTAAAGGCACAGTCAACTTAGTGTATGTAAACTTCTGACCCACTGGAATTGTGATACAGTGGATTATAAGTGAAATAATCTGTCTGTTAACAATTGTTGGAAAAATCACTTGTGTCATGCACAAAGTAGATGTCCTAACCGACTTTCCAAAACTATAGTTTGTTAATTAACAATTAATTTGTGGAGTGGTTGAAAAATGAGTTTTAATGACTCCAACCTAAGTGTATGTAAACTTCCGACTTCAACTGTATGTATATGGTGTATAGGGTCTTCAGACAGAAGGCTTCACGCTTTTTGATCTATTTCAGAACTGCAGTGTCCTCTGCTTGGAGCAACAGTGACGTGGGCAGGGCAGTACGGATTTCTTCTCTTACATCTGCAAGCAGAGTCTGAACATCAGACAGGATGGCATTGTCTTCCTCAATCTGTGTGAATGCTACTGCTATAAGTTTCAGGAGTTTCAGGCTGCTTACCACTCTCTCCCAAAATACATCATCCAGGAGGATCCTCTTGATGGGGCTGTCCATATCGGCAGACTGTGATTTGGCCATTTCTTGGAGAGACTCCTTCCCCTCCAGGGGACTGTCAAACATTATGAAAACACCACCCCAGTGAGTGTTGCTGGGCAGCTTCAACGTGGTGCTCTTATTCTTCTCAGTTTGCTTGGTGAGGTAGATTTCTGCTATAACTTGATGACCCTTCACATACCTAACCATTTCCTTGGCTCTCTTGTAGAGTGTATCCATTGTTTTCAGTGTCATGATGTCCTCAAGGAGCAGATTCAATGCATGAGCAACACAGCCAATGGGTGTAATGTGAGGGTAGGACTCCTCCACTTTAGACCAAGCAGCCTTCATGTTCGCAGCATTGTCTGTCACCATTGCAAATACCTTCTGTGGTCCAAGGTCATTGATGACTGCCTTCAGCTCATCTGCAATGTAGAGACCGGTGTGTCTGTTGTCCCTTGTGTCTGTGCTCTTGTAGAATACTGGTTGAGGGGTGGAGATGATATAGTTAATTATTCCTTGCCCACAAACATTCAACCACCCATCAGAGATGATTGCAATACAGTCTGCTTACTCTATGATTTGCTTGACCTTCACGTTAACTCTGTTGAACTCTGCATCCAGCAAATCAGTAGATAAAGCATGTTTGATTGGAGGGGTGTATGCTGGGCGAAGAACATTCCGAATTCTCTTCCAATACACATTGCCTGTGAGCATCAGAGGTGAACCAGTTGCATACACAGCTTGAGCAAGACATTCATCAGTATTTCTCTGACTATTTTCCTCCATTGAGTTAAAAAAAACTTCTGATTCCAGGAGGACCATGAACTGTTGCCATCGATAAGGTGTCTGATTCATCATTTTCACCTCGAATAGAAGTAGAGGTACTCTGGTCAGATGTTGCTTGTTGTGAGCACTGAGGGAACTTTATGCACTTGGTCAGATGATTCAGCATCTTTGTTGCATTCTTCACATATGATTTGGCACAGTATTTGCAAATGTACACAGCTTTTCCTTCTACATTAGCTGCAGTGAAATGTCTCCACACATCAAATAGTGCCCATGGCAATTTTCTGTAAAGATTAGAACAAAATGAGTAAAAAAACAAACAAATATAATTCCATGTACAGATAAATAGTTAAGCAGTTAAATTAAGCAACTCCTTAGTAAGATAAATGTTTTAAAATGAAACATGTATGGAAACAGGTGAATTAATACTCCTCAGTTAGCATGCTCAAGCAAACTAAAACCCACATGGTAGCAAAATGTCACGGATCCCTGTGGAACTTTCATTGCGCACACCTGGCGCCTATTCCCACGGATTGTATTTGTATATATTTGCCCTTTGTTCACCATAGTTTTGTCCATTACTGTTACAATGTCCGTTGGTGCTGTTCGGACCTGTGCTGTGTGTTTTGGGCTTTCGTGCCCTAGTGGATTGCGCAGATGATTACGGATCTCGTCCCATGTGATAATCATTGTGAGCTAGTGTTATTTATTTGAGGTACTACTCCTCGCTCTTTTGTTTGGGTTTCAACCCTGTGTTTTTGTTACGTGTTTGTTTGGTCTTCGTCCCTGTGCCTTTACACGGCACGCCGTATTTTGGGGCTTAAATTTTTTAAATGATTACGCATTCCTGTGCCTGTCTCCGGAATCATTCATACCAGCGTGACACAAAAACTAACTAGCAGAAATTGTTAACAAGTTAGAAATGATTTAAACACACATTGCTGTAGGCTACTATTTACTAGTTAACAAAAAAATATGTATGTCATATAAAACATATTCACCTCACCCAGTATTGTAATCAAAACTTACCAGAAAGCATGTAGTCCTTGGCTTATGTTGTGCATGCAGAGGGTTACAATTTCATTGAATTGGGGATAGTTTAACCAATATATGCCACAAGACCTAGAATTGCAACAAAAAAAAGGTTCCCTGTTATAAGTTAACTTCTTTAATTAATTTATGCAAAATTCCCCAAATTCCAGGGCTTAAATTCCCATGAAAAATGTCATGATAATTTACCGGGAAGTTTCCAACCCTTTGAAACCCTACATGTGTGTGACAAAATGTTTTGCATGTTTTACAGCATTGCAGTGTGTTGAGCCCAGGAGGTTGGTGACACTATGCCACTTTGTTTACATACTCATCTCATATGTATATTCTGCACTCAATACCATCTACTGTATCTTGCCTATGCCGCTCTGTACCATCACTCATTCATATATCTTTATGTACATATTCTTTATCCCCTTACACTTGTGTCTATAAGGTAGTAGTTTTGGAAGTGTTAGCTAGATTACTCGTTGGTTATTACTGCATTGTCGGAACTAGAAGCACGAGCATTTCGCTACACTCGCATTAACATCTGCTAACCATGTGTATGTGACAAATAACATTTAATCTGATTTGATTTGACACCTTAATTGGGGAGGACAGCTCATGGTAATGACAGGAGCCGAATCAGTGGAATGGTATCAAATACCTGTGTTTGATGCCATTCCATTTGGTCCGTTCCAGCCATTATTGTGAGCCCTCCTCCCCTCAACAGCCTCCAATGGTGTTGAGCTATGCCATTGTGTGCTGGAAAGGAAACTTAGCCAAGGAGGACATTGACAAGACTGCAAGCTAAAACACACATGATCATGGACAATGCTACACACCTACTCCACAGCACTGTAATGCCACACACCTACTGTACTCCACAGCACTGTAATGCCACACACCTACTGTACTCCACAGCACTGTAATGCCACACACCTACTGTACTCCACATAACTGTAATGCCACACACCTACTGTACTCCACAGCACTGTAATGCCACACACCTACTGTACTCCACAGCCCTTTAATGCCACACACCTACTGTACTCCACAGCACTGTAATGCCACACACCTACTGTACTCCACAGCACTGTAATGCCACACACCTACTGTACTCCACAGCACTGTAATGCCACACACCTACTGTACTCCACAGCACTGTAATGCCACACACCTACTGTACTCCACAGCACTGTAATGCCACACACCTACTCCACAGCACTGTAATGCCACACACCTACTGTACTCCACAGCACTGTAATGCCACACACCTACTCCACAGCACTGTAATGCCACACACCTACTCCACAGAGCGGGGGAGCGGGGGAGACAGTGGGGGAGGGAGTGGGGGAGGGAGTGGGGGAGGGAGTGGGGGAGGGAGCGAGGGAGGGAGCGGGGGAGGGAGTGGGGGAGGGAGTGAGGGAGGGAGCGGGGGAGGGAGCGGGGAGGGAGTGGGAGAGGGAGCGGGAGCAGGCGTGACAACTCCACAGCACTGTAATGCCATACAGGAGCATGCAGCTTATGTATGGCCCGGGCCTGTATCCACAAAGCATCTCAGAGTCAGAAGTGCTGAGAAGAGACATTTAACTCCGACTCTTATGGGTAAAAAATAAAAGCTTTGCATGAAGCCTCTTTATAATGAGTCCCATGTCGACAGATATTTAGGAGACCTCATGAGCTGTCCTAACCAGTTGAGTTACCAGCAGATGTCTTGATAGTAGAAAAAGGCAGTGAGTCAGTGATTCCTGCGTCACATGCAATTGCTTTGGCGCTATTAACATAATGTTTTGTTATTTCTACATGTTCAACCTAGATGCACAACAGTATCTCTTGGACTTTTGACATTGATTTCACATGAGGCCTATTTATACACGATATGCCTAAATACTATTAACCACAGGATAATAAATAAACATTTATTTATATTATTTAACCTACTGCACATCATGTTATCTGGAACGCATCATCATGTTGTTAAAAAATATGCCTAAATTTGGCATGCTCATAAATTGGAAAAATGAAGACACCTAGTGCTTATGTTAACTTTGAGTGTGTTCGATGAAAACTATAGACTTTTCAATAGTTGTGTGCAACGTTGTATGCAACATTTTCGGCAAGTGGGTTGATGCCTACTGTGCCAAAGCGATTTAGAGTTGTTAAACGGGAGTGATGAGTGTTATTTATTCGAGGTACTATTTATACAACGGTAATATTGTCAAAATTCCACCTTTAACAACCATAAGAATTAATCTTAATTGATCTTAATTCACTATCTTTCCTTTGCGGCACTTCAAACTGTCGTGTTCACCAGCTGAGATAAACTTTTAGGAGTTGATTATACTACGGGCTCAGATTTTCTCTGGGCAGTGTCTTAACATCATTCTAAAAACTCTGAGCTTTGAGTAAAAAATAAATAAATAAATAAATGATTGAGGTCTTTTCTGAGATGCTTTGTGGATATATGGGCCCAAGTCTCTATCTTTTATGCCTATTAAGTGTTATCATGTGTTTGTGTTCATACAGGTCTTTGTCAGTCTATTCTACAGTAACATCTTTGTTATTGTAATATCAAATCAAATCAAACTTTATTAGTCACACGCGCCAAATACAACAAGTGTATATTGACCTTACCGTGAAATGCTTATTATACAAGCCCTTAACCAAGAAGAGTTCAGAAAATATTTACCAAATAAACTGAAGTCCAAAATAAAAAATAATAAAAAGTAACACAATAACATAACAATAACGAGGCTTTATACAGGGGGTACCGGTACCGAGGTTATATACAGGGGGTACCGGTACCGAGGTTATATACAGGGGGTACCGGTACCGAGGTTATATACAGGGGGTACCGGTACCGAGGTTATATACAGGGGGTACCGGTACCGAGGTTATATACAGGGGGTACCGGTACCGAGGTTATATACAGGGGGTACCGGTACCGAGGTTATATACAGGGGGTACCGGTACCGAGGTTATATACAGGGGGTACCGGTACCGAGGTTATATACAGGGGGTACCGGTACCGAGTCTATGTACAGGGGGTACCGGTACAGAGTCAGTGTGGAGGCTATATACAGGGGGTACCGGTACCGAGTCTATATATAGGGGGTACCGGTACCGAGGCTATATACAGGGGGTACCGGTACCAAGTCAGTGTGGAGGCTTTATACAGGGGGCACTGGTACAGAGTCAGTGTGGAGGCTATATACAGGGGGTACCGGTACAGAGTCAGTGTGGAGGCTATATACAGGGGGTACCGGTACCAAGTCAGTGTGGAGGCTATATACAGGGGGTACCGGTACCGAGTCTATATATAGGGGGTACTGGTACCGAGGCTATGTGGAGGCTTTATACAGGGGGTACCGGTACCGAGTCAGTGTGGAGGCTATATACAGGGGGTACCGGTACCGAGTCTATATATAGGGGGTACCGGTACCGAGGCTATGTGGAGGCTATATACAGGGGGTACCGGTACCAAGTCAGTGTACTGGGGTACACGTTAGTTGAGGTCATTTGTACATGTAGGTAGGGGTGAAGTGACTATGCATAGATAATAAACAGCGAGTAGCAGCAATGTACAAAACAAATGGAGGAAGGGGGGTTCAATGTAATAGTCTGGTGGCCATTTGATTAGTTCAGCAGACTTATAGCTTGGGGGTAGAACAGACGTGGAAGTTTCACCACTTTGGATTCCAGCTATAAAAAAGCAATATAAAATATAAATATAAAATATAAATATAAAATATAAATATAAAATATAAATATAAAATATAAATCCATAGACAGAAAGACAAAGTCCTTCAGTTCTGGGTACCGAATGGGGAGCCCGGCCCACCTCCCCTCAACTAAATCTAATTTCCCTGTGAACGCTGTGGAGGGCTGAGTGTCTAAATGCTCCTCCAGAAATAGCCTCACAGAGAAGTGGTGAATTAATATTTCAGTTGTACTGCTGACTCCAAGCCAGCCCAGACTGTGCTAGATGTGTTTAGTTTTTTCTCTTTTCTCCCCAGCTATAAACATTTTGTTAACGTGACTTAGCATGTTCTCCCCAGCCTTTTGTTAACATGTTCTCCCCAGCCTTTTGTTAACATGTTCTCCCCAGGTGTAAACCTTTTGTTAACATGTTCTGCCCAGGTGTAAACCTTTTGTTAACATGTTCTCCCCACGTGTTAACCTTTTGTTAACATGTTCTCCCCAGGTGTAAACCTTTTGTTAACATGTTCTGCCCAGGTGTAAACCTTTTGTTAACATGTTCTCCCCACGTGTTAACCTTTTGTTAACATGTTCTCCCCAGGTGTAAACCTTTTGTTAACATGTTCTCCCCAGATGTAAACCTTTTGTTAACATGTTCTCCCCAGATGTAAACCTTTTGTTAACATGTTCTCCCCAGGTGTTAACCTTTTGTTAACATGTTCTCCCCAGCCTTTTGTTAACATGTTCTCCCCAGGTGTAAACCTTTTGTTAACATGTTCTGCCCAGGTGTTAACCTTTTGTTAACATGTTCTCCCCAGATGTAAACCTTTTGTTAACATGTTCTCCCCAGGTGTTAACCTTTTGTTAACATGTTCTCCCCAGCCTTTTGTTAACATGTTCTCCCCAGGTGTAAACCTTTTGTTAACATGTTCTGCCCAGGTGTTAACCTTTTGTTAACATGTTCTCCCCAGATGTAAACCTTTTGTTAACATGTTCTCCCCAGGTGTTAACCTTTTGTTAACATGTTCTCCCCAGCCTTTTGTTAACATGTTCTCCCCAGGTGTAAACCTTTTGTTAACATGTTCTGCCCAGGTGTTAACCTTTTGTTAACATGTTCTCCCCAGGTGTAAACCTTTTGTTAACATGTTCTCCCCAGGTGTTAACCTTTTGTTAACATGTTCTCCCCAGCCTTTTGTTAACATGTTCTCCCCAGGTGTAAACCTTTTGTTAACACGTTCTCCCCAGCCTTTTGTTAACATGTTCTCCCCAGGTGTAAACCTTTTGTTAACATGTTCTCCCCAGCCTTTTGTTAACATGTTCTCCCCAGGTGTAAACCTTTTGTTAACATGTTCTCCCCAGGTGTTAACCTTTTGTTAACATGTTCTCCCCAGGTGTAAACCTTTTGTTAACATGTTCTCCCCAGGTGTTAACCTTTTGTTAACATGTTCTCCCCAGCCTTTTGTTAACATGTTCTCCCCAGGTGTAAACCTTTTGTTAACATGTTCTCCCCAGCCTTTTGTTAACATGTTCTCCCCAGGTGTAAACCTTTTGTTAACATGTTCTCCCCAGGTGTTAACCTTTTGTTAACATGTTCTCCCCAGCCTTTTGTTAACATGTTCTCCCCAGGTGTAAACCTTTTGTTAACATGTTCTCCCCAGGTGTTAACCTTTTGTTAACATGTTCTCCCCAGGTGTAAACCTTTTGTTAACATGTCTTAGCATGTTCTCCCCAGCCACTATACCATCCCATTCCCATCCATACTCTCTTTCTGCTCAGTTTTTTCCCCATCCTTTGTGGTCAAAGGTCAAACACCTATTCCCAGTCCAGACAACGGTGTAGAGCATGGAAATGTTGAGACACAACAAGTAGAAGAAACAATATTTATTATACTCTATATACAGACATTTACAGAAATATGCCATATTGACAGTAGTTATGCTCCTTTAGGTTTACGAATCACATTCATATAGAGGACGTGCTTTGCTTTAAGAAAATGTATTGCTGTTACATTTGTAACAGGTCGTAACTGTTATAATATAATATTATAATATTATTATACAACTGTTATAATACATTGTTAACTGTTGTATGTTGTGTGCTTATTGATATTGCTAAGAAGGCATATGTTAAACTAGCAACTGTAATTACTAGCGAGCAAATAATAACAAAATAACCATCAACAAATCCCTCTGCTATAGACATGGTTATAGCACAATGTAATTCAACTTCCAGCAATGTTCAGCTCAATTCCAGATAGTGTGTGTGTGTGTGTGTGTGTGTGTCATGTCTTACTCTCATACCTTCACCTCACAATCCTACTGAGAGTAAAGCCATTAGGCTGGTAACAAGAAGTAGTGGTGTAGTTATCCTTCCTGCATTGGCCGGAGGTTGGTTCCTAGTCCTCTCCTTCTCCCTCTCCGCTGCTCTTTCCTCCCCCTCCCACTCCTCCTCTTCCTCCTCGTCCCCAGGCTCCATGCCTGTCTCCTCCTCGTCCCCAGGCTGCGTGCCTGTCTCCTCCTCGTCCTCCTCGTCCCCAGGCTCCGTGCCTGTCTCCTCCTCGTCCTCCTCGTCCCATGGCTGCGTGCCTGTCTCCTCATCGTCCTCCTCGTCCCCAGGCTGCGTGCCTGTCTCCTCCTCGTCCTCCTCGTCCCATGGCTGCATGTCTGTCTCATCCTCGTCCCCAGGCTCCGTGCCTGTCTCCTCCTCATCCTCCTCGTCCCCAGGCTCCGTGCCTGTCTCGTCCCCCTCATACACAGGCTCTCTGTGTGGGGTAGAGCTCTCTGTTGTCTCCTTCTCAACATCAGGCTCCTCTGAAGGCTCGAGGGCATCAGGCTCCTCAACATCAGGCTCGTCTGAAGGATCGGGGGCATCAGGCTCCTCAACATCAGGCTCGTCTGAAGACTCAGGGGCATCAGGCACTGGGGGAAACAGTGATGAAAATTCAAAAGGCACTCGCACATCTGAGCAATCTTTTTTGCAGGTGCATGATAACAATTAGACAAGATGAGGGAAAAAGGAAACCGCACACTGCTCTTAATAGTATCACTGATCTTTAATAAGCTTTGATGAGAAAACAGTGATGAGAAATCTAAAGTCTTAGAAAGTTATTACAGGGCCACTAGTCCATAGCAGTCAATCTATCTCCACAAAGATGGGATATCATGATCAACCACAATTGGCTGGATACTGAGGTCAGGTTGGAGAGGATGAAGTTTGACACAAGAGCGAGATAGTGCTGTGAATTAAATGGAGGGGGGGGGGGGGGGGAGTAGTGTGATTGATAGGTGCTGAATTCTTACCGCAGAGGTTCTGATCACATCGCGGCACGTTGTCTGGGCACTTGGAGCACCATTCACCTTCCTCATAGGGTTTCTCATCCTTAAACTTATCTCTGAAATGTAAATGCAGCACAAGTCAATGGTCACTCAGCCAGGGCTGTAAGTCAGGGACCAAACCTAACGCAAACCCTAACACTAACCCTAACGTAACCCCTAAGTCTAACCCTAACGCAATCAGTGAAATGCAAAGGTTAAGAATTAATTATGTTAATCGATGTATTCTTAGACATTGTCTAAGTGTGGAAATAGGATATAAGTGTGTAAAGTTGTACATGTTCTTTGGTACCATACTTACTTTGGGTAATAATTGCAGACCAGGAAGTTAACTTTCTCGAAGGACAGCCCCTCTATGGTGTCACAGCGATGAGCAGCACAGCCCACAGAGTGAGAGTCCGCCCACACCATCTGAAACACCCCCATCAGTCTGATCAATTTACAATGTCTTCATCGTCACCACCATCATCATCATCTCCCACCATCACAGGGGTTTATACACACAGGAGTAAGCACACCAAGGACTATCCAACCTGTTACAGTTATAGTACTGTCTCAGGTTATCAGAAGTCTAATTCTACCAATTCAGTGACACTGTCTAGCTCTTTCTAGGTCTCTCACCTGAGTGTAGTGTCCACACATCCTGTCCTCCTGGCAGCTGTTGTTGTTGTAGTCGTAGTCTAGGTGCTCCAAGAACCACTTCTCCATGGTCATGTTGAGGTCCAAGGGCTCATTCGACACAAACAGGTTCTCTCCCATGTTCAGCAACTCTAGATCCGGGTTCGGTTCCCACATACACTTCACAGCGTAGCCCTCAGCTAGGATCTTCAGCTTCTCATCCCATTTCTGCAGGGATGAAGAGACAAACTGTCATATTACCATCAGTGGTCCTCAGTAGCTTAGTTGGTATGGCAGGATGGTGGGTATGATTCCCGGGCCCACACGTTCTGAAAATGTATGCACGAATCACTGTAAGTCACTCTGGATAAAAGCATTTGCTAAATGGCATATTATTGTATCAGTAATCTACCTGATTGCCTCTAACCTGTATACTAGATGTATGTAGGTGTAGTGCTGCAGAATGACAGACAGGGGGAGACATTAACCAACATTGAGGACCATAACAGAACTCTTTGTATTGTAGCCCCCTGGACAACTCTCTTATATTAGTGTTTCAATACATTACTGTATTAATATTAATCATACTATCCACCATATTGTAAGTAAGATTCCTAAACTCACATCTTATTGTCCTATTTCCTGATTCTAAAGAGGACAGTTTTTTTTTTATTACCTGTATTACCTGTTAAGAACAAATTCTTATTTTCAATGACGGCCTAGGAACAGTGAGTTAACTGCCTGTTCAGGGGCAGAACGACAGATTTGTACCTTGTCAGCTCGGGGATTTGAACTTGCAACCTTTCTGTTACTAGTCCAACACTCTAACCACTAGGCTACTAGGCTACTAGGCTACACTATACTGTACATTAGATTACATTGAACTATACTGTACATTAGATTACATTACACTATACTGTACATTAGATTACATTACACTATACTGTACATTAGATTACATTGAACTATACTGTACATTAGATTACATTACACAATACTGCACATTAGATTACATTACACTATACTGTACATTAGATTATGTTAAACTATACTGTACATTAGATTATATTAAACTATACTGTACATTAGATTACATTGAACTATACTGTACATTAGATTACATTACACAATACTGCACATTAGATTACATTACACTATACTGTACATTAGATTATGTTAAACTATACTGTACATTAGATTATATTAAACTATACTGTACATTAGATTACATTGAACTATACTGTACATTAGATTACATTACACAATACTGCACATTAGATTACATTACACTATACTGTACATTAGATTATGTTAAACTATACTGTACATTAGATTATATTAAACTATACTGTACATTAGATTACATTACACTATACTGTACATTAGATTACATTACACAATACTGCACATTAGATTACATTACACAATACTGTACATTAGATTACATTGAACTATACTGTACATTAGATTACATTACACAATACTGCACATTAGATTACATTACACAATACTGCACATTAGATTACATTACACAATACTGCACATTAGATTACATTACACTATACTGTACATTATATTATGTTAAACTATACTGTACATTAGATTATATTAAACTATACTGTACATTAGATTATATTACACTATACTGTACATTAGATTACATTACACAATACTGCACATTAGATTACATTACACAATACTGCACATTAGATTACATTACACAATACTGCACATTAGATTACATTACACAATACTGCACATTAGATTACATTACACTATACTGTACATTAGATTATGTTAAACTATACTGTACATTAGATTATGTTAAACTATACTGTACATTAGATTCTATTAAACTATACTGTACATTAGATTATATTACACTATACTGTACATTAGATTATACTAGTCACACCAACATTCCCATGTAAACTATTATCCTTCAATATTAAATCAAACCTCTACTAAGGAACCCATACGGAGAACCTTTCGGTAATATGTGTATCAGTGGGTGAGGAATGTTATCTGATCATGTCAGTCCAATTCTTCTTCAAGTATTGAGATTGACAGAACAAGAGGACGTGATCACACTTGGCAGATAAGGCCGGATCGTGACTGGGATTGATAATTGTTGTGGTTGCTAATTTGTTTCAAAGAAATGCAGAGATGCAATATCGTACGAATGCATTTTGTGTTTTTTGCATTGTGAACTGTCCAGACAGAGAGGTGCAGTGTGGAGTCATGTGAAGTTCAGTTTATGTCCTGTCACAATACAAACACTTGTATTGGAGGATACTAGTTGAAATTCCACAACATCTGGCGTGCTAGCCTCAGGACATCAGATCTCCTCCTCTCTGTGCTTTAACAAACAGAGCTGTGCTGTATATCATTGCTGTGCTTCGGGCCTGAGATAACAGAGGCGTCATCTGAGACCATCTGGTCAGTGGTACAGATGTGGGATCTTAATTTGAGCCAGTTTGAGACAGCAATAAAAAAGATATCCTGCAGCAATAGGAAAAAGGAATTATTATGTGGATTATAATTCATGAACATTTCTTGTAGGGGCTGATCAATTTTTCGTTAAGGCAAATCAAGTCTGACACAGTCAATTAATCACCAAGTAGTGACATAGAAACACATAGTAACCAATTACATACAATATGGTTGTGTTTTGAAACCTCCATTAAAATTTGATGGAAGCTTCCAGAATAAAAATAAAGAAATAAAATGTATTTCTCAGATACATATTCAGAATGCTGCGGATTTGTTGGTCATGACACATAATTCCAGTCAAATCCCAATAGTTCTATAATGAATGTTATGAACCCGTTCGTTCACTCTACAATCTCAGTCCTGTTTACTGAAACAGGCATGAACGTGAAATATGAAAATGGGCCCCAGTGGGGCGTCCATCAAAACACAGAGACAGGCAGAGACGTCCCTGGAACCAGTCAATGGCAGATAGCAACTTAAGCAAGCACATTACACAGTATACACACATACACCCATGCATGCACGCACACACGCGCGCACACACACACACACGCACACACACGCACACACACACACGCACATACACACGCACACACACACGCACACACACACGCACACACACACACACACACACACACTGACGCACACACACACACACACACACACACACACACACACACACACACACACACACACACACATTCCCATGCATTGCACAACACTGGACTCAACTCTGAACACCCACTCGCACTGAGGCACAGACAGGCTCTATCAACAAAGTAATTCCCGTAACTCTGGAGGTCGACAAAAATCTTGGGATTACTTCTATAATGTATATTCAGATTTAAAACGAAGAAGCCCTGTTTTATGGCAACTTCCTGGCGTGGTAAGATTCATTAGTGACTAAAACAAGAGTGATTATTTATGTACTAAATGTTCTATACTACAACCAACGTTTGATCAGCAAAACGATGATATTCTAGATGGTTATGATACTGTAGATGGTTGTGATACTGTAGATGGTTATGACACTGTAGATGGTTATGACACTGTAGATGCAGCCAGACTTTAGTTTTTGATACGAGACAGTTTTAAAGCTGAATACCAAACAGATAATTTAATAATGAAGAGCTATCAGCATGACACCAAAAGGAATCTCAATAAAAAATTCCCTCTCCGGAATTTGGCTTTGTCTCTACCTTCACCTGCAACCAACTCAAGATCAATTATACTCCAGATTAGCCCCATGAGAGGAAGTAATGCTGCGAACCATACCAGGAGACAGCGGGGCTGAACTCCATCAATCCCTGCAGCCACACAGTAGGAAATCTCAGGATCCAACAAGCTCATCACCACAAAGGGGTTCAAACACACCATTTCCACACCTGCTAATGCAGAAGTGCCCTGACTGAACGTGTCCCATCCTGCAGGAGACAGCAGATGCAGCTAGAGTTAACTGCCCATCCATCCTCCCCAGTCACGCAGCCCTTACCACTTTACGCATGTAGGTGGCACTGGGTACCACCTGGCCCCGATAGCTGTTGTGCAGCTCCATGAGGGTCTCCGTGTCCTCCTGGCTCAGCTGGCAGGTGGCTGGACACTGGGTGACGATGACATACAGTCCCACCAGGCCAGTCAAGAGAGCTGTCCCCCACAGCATGTCACTCTGGGAAGTGAAGTCCCCGCTCTCTCTCTCTCGCTTTCTCTCAAGAATCACTTCAGATGTCTGCCGGTGTCAGACGTTGTGCCCTGCTGTTTGTCTGTTTCTGTATGTGAGTGCGTGTGTGTTTACGGTGTGTACGTGTGTATTTTGTGAGTGTGTGTAGTGTGTAGTGTGTGTGTGTACTCCAGCTGCTCTGCTTCTTCTCTTAAATGTAAGGCTCAGCCTCCTTAGCCTGGGTATATTAAGAGGGAGTGGATCCACCCCGTTCTCCACAGGAGAACCATAACATTGACTCCCCTCCTCACCCTCACTAGGTCACATTACACGCTGCTCTGACTGGTACGCACCGACACCGCACCACCCGAAAACAATCACCCTATTCTTACAAATCTGGTGTGATTTCAGGCAGGACACAGACACAGACTGAGCTACGTAGAGATTCGGATACATGTCTCTGACTCACACACAGTTGGCCTTCACTATGTGCTCATTTGCTCTAAATACTGAGTCAGGACACAGATTTCCCCGTAGTGCACCAAACAGGAAATATCTTAAAGCCAAGCATGATGAGTGAGCGGCATTAGGCAGTTGATCTATGTTGTGTATCTCACCCTGGTGTCATGATGACTTTCGTTCTCCTTCTGTTACAGCCCTTCATAGAGGAGACATTTCGACAGCTGATAATGTGATACTATGCTTTGGGTTGGGTTGGGTTGGGGACGCACAGGAGGCTGCTGAGGGGAGGACGGCTCATAATAATGTCCAGAACGGAGCAAATGGAATGGAATCAAACACCTGGAAACCATGGAAACCATGGAAACCATGTGTTGGATGTATTTGATACCATTCCGCTGATTCTGCGCCAGTCGTTACCACGAGCCCGTCCTCCCCAATTAAGGTGGTTGTGGTTGGACGTGAGACACTTGGCACATGCTCTGTATCTTCCACATGTCGGTAGCTGCCAGACGTCTTTCTGCTGGGTGCATACCAGTTCCTTTCAATTACATTTACAGGAATTTCCAAGAACACGTTTGTTTTTAGGGACACGTTCCTAAACCCATGAATTGGGATTTTATTATTTTCATTATGACAAATGTAGCAAATGAAGCAGTTTTCCCAGGTCATAATTCATACAATCCCGATGGAACCATCTGGAATGTACCGTCGCTCACACCAGTGCCAGAATAAGGTTAACATCCAGCACACAGAGACCATACATACATCCTCTCCATGCTAGTTAATGTAATAATATTCCCCTTATGACTGTGTAGGAGGCCAGCCAGAGGTTTGCACTGCAGAACATCAACAGAGCTGATTATGTGATGTTTGCTGTCATTCATTCTAGTGGCGGACGTTCCGTTATTAATGAATTACATATGGAGAACCGATCACATTGAAACGTTCCGTTATTAATTAATTACATATGGAGAACTGATCACATTGAAACGTTCCGTTATTAATTAATTACATATGGAGAACCGATCACATTGAAACGTTCCGTTATTAATGAATTACATATGGAGAACCGATCACATTGAAACGTTCCGTTATTAATGAATTACATATGGAGAACCGATCACATTGAAACGTTCCGTTATTAATGAATTACATATGGAGAACCGATCACATTGAAACGTTCCGTTATTAATGAATTACATATGGAGAACCGATCACATTGAAACGTTCCGTTATTAATTCATTACATATGGAGAACCGATCACATTGAAACGTTCCGTTATTAATTCATTACATATGGAGAACCGATCACATTGAAACGTTCCGTTATTAATGAATTACATATGGAGAACCGATCACATTGAAACGTTCCGTTATTAATGAATTACATATGGAGAACCGATCACATTGAAACGTTCCGTTATTAATGAATTACATATGGAGAACCGATCACATTGAAACGTTCCGTTATTAATGAATTACATATGCAGAACCGATCACATTGAAACGTTCCGTTATTAATGAATTACATATGGAGAACCGATCACATTGAAGTGTTCACAGTAAAGTGCTTTGTTTCATTTCTGCTTCACTGGACTCATGGAGGGTGACGATCTTTCAGATCCTCAAAACTTCATTAGTCCAAAGGCGTGGGGCCGTCCCTCACAGTAACCAAACACTCCAGCTGGCTAGTAGCTCAACATGTCTGCAGAATGAAGTGAAACCTGAGACCTGATCAGCTGAACCTGGACCCTCTCCAAAAGCCTTTCTCCTGCACATTCTCTGTGACGGTAATGCCACAGGGAGAACAAGTACTAGAGCCGTTCTGAGAAACCTTGCCTGAGAGTAAAGCTTTCAAAACAACTACGACTTACTCACAGGAAATGTCCAGTATTACTAACAGCTGAGGAGAGGATTGCATTATTTTATTACTTCAACAACCACAGAAATGATATCTCTGTAATGTGCTGTACCTCAAATCCATCTCCTGGTGTCCTACCAGTGGTGGCTGGTGCCGTTTAAGATTAGGGAGGATGTTTTTTCTTTCTCCGTATGTATATTACAACATATTGGATGACTGTTATTGATATTCTATCCACCCAGCTCAATGTAACGTATATAGGTTTAGACTACAGCATGATACTCTAATTCTCCCTATTATGAGGTCGCTCCAACCAGAACTAGAAATTAAAGTTTACAATGTAGGTGCACAGGTCAAGAAAAAAAAAATTAATCAGGGTGACAGACAGACATTCAATACCGCCTTGCACACTCTTGCCTGCATCTACAGTAGCTGATCTGGGGTGTGATCATTAGTCCAAACAGTTGCAAATGAGAGTTTCTATTGGACAAATGCAGGTATGTTTATCCCCATTGCATTCCGTTTGCTTCCATTTAAGAAACACTTTGGAATGAATATGCCCCTTGACCACCCGCAAACACAGTTTACTTTCATAGCAGCCACATACAAACAGCATGATCACTTTGCTCGTTGTATAATTCTTTCTCACATCTACGTACTCTCCTCCTCTCACCTTTTCCCTTCGCTTGTGGACGTCAGTGCAGAACACAACAGCTGTCTGTGACCATGCAAAAACAACCTTTCCAAGCCAAACCTTCATAGCAGAACCGCTACAGACAGCCGACATCGTTGTCACCATATTAGTTAACGTCATAGTCAACATAGCTACTAGAACTAACGCGTTGGTAAACCCACTACAATCATGCAGTACAGTGTAGAATCAGCAGTTTAGCAGTTACACCAGCAGGCCCCAGGTGGCAATAAACTAATACAACCAAAAGCTTACCTTGACTTGGGAGAGTTCCAGTGTTAGTTAGCCATAGTCAGTTAGCTAACATAGCATCCCTCTCTGTTGGATAGCCATAGTCAGTTAGTTAACATAGCATCCCTCTCTGTTGGATAGCCACAGTCAGTTAGCTAACATAGCATCCCTCTCTGTTGGATAGCCATAGTCAGATAGCTAACATAGCATCCCTCTCTGTTGGATAGCCATAGTCAGTTAGCTAACATAGCATCCCTCTCTGTTTGTGATGGATGTTTGAGTAGGCTAAACTAGCTAGCTGAATTCACTAGCTAAGTAAGTGAAAGCGAAAGTGAAAAAAATACAATGAAATATAGCTAACTCTCTCTCTCTCTTGCTTCTCCTTCATTTTTGAAGAAATGAATTTGTTCAAACTGTTCAACTATTGTATTTCTCTTTGAGTCAACTACACACCACATTTTATGCACTGCAGTGCTAGCAAGCTGTAGCTTATGATTTTAGTACTAGATTCATTGTCTGATCCTTTGATTGGGTGGACAACATGTCAGTTCACGCTGCAAGATCTCTAATAGGTTGGAGGAAGTGCTCCAGAAGTTGTCATAATTACTGTGGAAGTCTATGGAAGGGAGTGAGAACCATGAGCCTCCTAGATTTTGTATTGAAGTCAACGTACACAAAGGAGGATGGAAACTATCTGTCCTCCGGTAACACCATGGTGCTACCATACAGAGTGCTGTCGAGGCTACTGTAGACCTTCAAATCAAATCAAATCTAATTTTATTGGTCACATACACGTGACTAGCAGATGTTGTTGTGGGTGTTGTGAAATGCTTGTGCTTCTAGCTCCGACAGTGCAGTAATATCTAACAAATTACACAACATACACCCAATATACACTAAGACTATATAAAGACTAAGACTATGAATGAAGAGTATATTAAGACTATATAAATATGGACGAGCGATATCAGAGAGGAACGGACTAAGATACAGTAGAATAGTATAGAAAAAACAGTATATACATATGAGATGAGTAATGCAAGATATGTAAACATTATTAAGTGACTAAGATACCGTAGAATAGTATAGAATACAGTATATACATATGAGATGAGTAATGCAAGATATGTAAACATTATTAAGTGACTAAGATACCGTAGAATAGTATAGAATACAGTATATACATATGAGATGTGTAATGCCACATATGTAAACGTTATTAAAGTGACTAGTGTTCCATTCCTTAAAGTGGCCAGTGATTTCTAGTCTATGCCTGTAGGCAGCAGCCTCTAATGTCCTAGTGATGGCTGTTTGACAGTCTGATGGCCTTGAGATAGAAGCTGTTTTTCAGTCTCTCGTTCCCAGCTTTGATGCACCTGTTCTGACCTCGCCTTCTGGATGATAACGGGGTGAACAGGCAGTGGCTCGGGTGGTTGTTGTCCTTGATGATCTTTTTGACCTTCCTGTGACATCGGGTGCTGTAAGTGTCCTGGAGGGCCGGTAGTTTGCCCCCAGTGATGTGTTGTGCAGACCACACCACCCTTTGGAGAGCCTTGAGTTTGTGGGCGGCGCAGTTGCCGTACCAGGCGGTGATTCTTCCTGACAGGATGCTTTCAATTGTGCACCTGTAGAAGTTTGTGAGGGTTTTAGGTGACAAGCCAAATTTCTTCAGCCTCCTGAGGTTGAAGAGGCTCTGTTTTGCCTCCTTCACCACACCGTCTGTGTGGGTGGACCATTTCAGTTTGTCAGTGATGTGTACGCCAAGGAACATGAAGCTTTCCACCTTCTCCACTGTGGTCCTGTCTATGTAGAAAGGGGGGTGCACCCTCTGCTGTTTCCTGAAGTCCACGATCATCTCCTTTGTTTTGTTGACATTGAGTGAGAGGTTGTTTTCCTGACACCACACTCCCAGAGCCCTCACCTCCTCCCTGTAAGGCTGTCTCATCGTCGTTGGTAATCAAGCCTACTGCTGTTGTGTCGTCTGCAAACTTGATGATTGAGTTGGAGGCGTGCTTGGCCACACAGTCATGGGTGAACAGGGAGTATTCTAGGGGACTGAGCAAATACCCTTGTGGAGTCCCAGTGCTGAGGATCAGTGGAGTGGAGATGTTGTTTCCTACCTTCACCACCTGGGGGCGGCCCATCAGGAAGTCCAGGACTCAGTTGAACAGGGCGGGGTTCAGACCCAGGGCCTCGAGCTTAATGATGAGCTTGGAGGGTACTATGGTGTTGAATGCTGAGCTATAGTCAATAAACAGCATTCTTACATAGGTATTCCTCTTGTCCAGATGGGATAGGGCAGTGTGCAGAGAGATGGCAATTGCATCATCTGTGGATCTATTGGGGCGGTAAGAAAATGGAGGGTGGGTAGTCTAGTCTCTCAAAGCACTTCATGATGACAGAGGTGAGTGCTACGGGGCGAGTGTGTTTTAATAAACGTTTTGGTGACGTGAATATATTTAGTATAGTTTTATCTAACAAGGAGAACTTTTTTAATGTTTCACTATTTTTCACTGTGTCCTACCCTCTCTATACAATGTTAATTCAATAAAGACAAGTTATTTGAGTTTATTTTAACCTACTATCCAGAGGTCTTAGTAAATTGATGAATGGGCAACACAACAACGTAAAGGCATTAAGCAGTCCCTTAACCCGTCCAGGGGTGTTTCAGATGTTCCCCCCTAGATGTATCCCAAGTCCTCAACAGGCCTATGATTGACTCCAGATGACCAGAGGAGAGCTCTGGAGATCCAGGCTTCCAATGATCTAGAGCCCAGTGCTGAAGTCATGGTGAGCCGTGGTACTGCACCCCACCCTTCCCCAGGTCAACCTGTATCCATGTCTTCTGACCCAAGCCATGGTTGAGTAAGAAGATTCAATCCAATCTTAGGGGCAAATTTGATTGGCACTTGGGTTTATTGTGAGTACCTGTAAACAGTCTGATAGACAGTGTTTACACGGGAGGAGACTATGAGGGTTTTATGGGCCATTACCAAAACAAAAAAAATGATACAACCATTAACTTTGGCATGGTAACCAATGAAAAGCAGACACACTCTCTCTGGAAGTGATCCATCCTGCTTATCATGAGTTATTGTGCTTTTAGACATTAAGAGGTTTAGTAAACCCTTCACACTGAGTTATATTACAGTATGTATTAAGTAATAGGCCATTAGAGTCTCACATGCATGTGTTAACCCGGAGAGCTATATGAAGAAGTCTGTGTGTGACAACATGGAGCTCCTGGGTGGCTGTCTCTGTCTTGTCCTTTGCTCTGGTGCCCCTCTGTTGCGTCCTCTCCGTGCTCTGGTGCCCCTCTGTTGCGTCCTCTCCGTGCTCTGGCCTGGCTATTGCTTTGGCCACCACTGTGGAAGAGTACAGGACGGTTTTAGGGTGGGGTGTCTGTCTTCTACAGCTGAGTATGACTTCTGCTCCAGGCACTGATTCATTGTGTTCGAGCCCTGGGGATTCCCTGCAAAGCTCTCCTCCTCATCTGGAACATATTACATCACAGGCCCTCAGTGCAGAGCAGCTCTTTCTCTCTCTCTCTCTCTCTCTCTCTCTCTCTCTCTCTCTCTCTCTCTCTCTCTCTCTCTCTCTCTCTCTTTCTCTCTCTCTCTCTCTCTCTCTCTCCCTCTCTCTCTCTCCCTCTCTCTCTCTCTCTCTCTCTCTCTGTCTCTCTCTCTCTCTCTCTCTCTCTCTCTCTCTCTCTCTCTCTTTCTCTCTCTCTCTCTCTCTCTCTCTCCCTCTCTCTCTCTCCCTCTCTCTCTCTCTCTCTCTCTCTCTCTCTGTCTCTCTCTCTCAGGGTGAGTGCTGTGGGGAAGCAGGGTACTGGGGAGTGGCGCTCGCTGTTCGATTTGATGAATACTTTAAAGTGCCCCAGGACAGGTTAAATGAACATGTTATGCCTTGTGCTCTGCTTTGATGACAGAGACATATAAATTGTGATCGGTAACTTGTTTTGATACTCAGGTCTTGACTTCAAATGTTGGCAACAATCATCGTACATTACTTATACAGAAGTGATTACAAATACGGATGTGTAATCAAATCCATCAATGCAATGCTATAAACTTTTTCCTGAGCTAGAATTTGAGTATGACTTATCCTCTGGACCATCACAGGGACTTTTATCCTCATGGATATTACAGGGACCTTTATAGTTGGGGATATTACAGGGACTTTTATCCTGTGGGATATCACAGGGACTTTTATCCTCAAGGATATTACAGGGACTTTTATCCTCAAGGATATTACAGGGACCTTTATCCTCTGGATATTACAGGGACCTTAATCCTCAGGGATATTACAGGGACTTTTATCCTCAGGGATATTACAGGGACTTTTATCCTCAGGGATATTACAGGGACTTTTATCCTCTGGATATTACAGGGACTTTTATCCTCTGGGATATTACAGGGACTTTTATCCTCATGGATATTACAGGGACTTTTATCCTCTGGGATATTACAGGGACTTTTATCCTCTGGGATATTAGAGGGACTTTTATCCTCTGGATATTACAGGGACTTTTATCCTCTGGATATTACAGGGACTTTTATCCTCAGGGATATTACAGGGACTTTCATCCTCATGGATATTACAGGGACTTTTATCCTCTGGATATTACAGGGACTTTTATCCTCTGGATATTACAGGGACTTTTATCCTCAGGGATATTACAGGGACTTTTATCCTCTGGGATATTACAGGGACTTTTATCCTCATGGATATTACATGGACTTTTATCCTCTGGGATATTACAGGGACTTTTATCCTCTGGGATATTACAGGGACTTTTATCCTCTGGGATATTACAGGGACTTTTATCCTCAGGGATATTACAGGGACTTTTATCCTCTGGATATTACAGGGACTTTTATCCTCTGGATATTACAGGGACTTTTATCCTCATGGATATTACAGGGACTTTTATCCTCTGGGATATTAGAGTGACTTTTATCCTCTGGGATATTACAGGGACTTTTATCCTGAGGGATATTACAGGGACTTTTATCCTCAGGGATATTACAGGGACTTTATCCTCTGGATATTACAGGGACTTTTATCCTCATGGATATTACAGGGACTTTTATCCTCTGGGATATTAGAGTGACTTTTATCCTCTGGGATATTAGAGTGACTTTTATCCTCAGGGATATTACAGGGACTTTTATCCTCTGGATATTACGGGGACTTTTATCCTCTGGGATATTAGAGGGACTTTTATCCTCTGGGATATTACAGGGACTTTTATCCTCAGGGATATTACAGGGACTTTTATCCTCAGGGATATTACAGGGACTTTTATCCTCTGGGATATTACAGGGACTTTTATCCTCTGGGATATTACAGGGGCTTTTATCCTCTGGATATTACAGGGACTTTTATCCTCAGGGATATTACAGGGACTTTTATCCTCTGGGATATTACAGGGACTTTTATCCTCTGGGATATTACAGGGACCTTTATCCTCTGGGATATTACAGGGACCTTTATCCTCATGGATATTACAGGGACTTTTACCCTCGTGGATATTACAGGGACTTTTATCCTTATGGATATTACAGGGACCTTTATCCTCATGGATATTACAGGGACTTTTATTCTCAGGGATATTACAGGGACTTTTATCCTCTGGGATATTACAGGGACTTTTATCCTCTAGGATATTACAGGGACATTTATCCTCTGGGATATTACACAATTTGTTGTCTGATGGAAGTTCTGGAACACCTTTATGATGCTCAGATATTCTGATCAGGAAGAGACATAGGCTTTTGTTTTTATTTTATTTCAATGCTTACAGTATGTGGAGTGAAGAACACTTCAGAACCCCTAGAAGCATCAGAACACTTCAGAACCCCTAGAAACAACAGAACACTCCAGAACCCCTAGAAACAACAGAACACTTCAGAACCCCTAGAAGCATCAGAATACTTCAGAACCCCTAGAAACAACAGAACACTTCAGAACCCCTAGAAGCATCAGAACACTTCAGAACCCCTAGAAACAACAGAACACTTCCGAACCCCTAGAAGCATCAGAACACTTCAGAACCCCTAGAAACAACAGAACACTCCAGAATCCCTAGAAGCATCAGAACACATCAGAACCCCTAGAAACAACAGAACACTTCAGAATCCCTAGAAGCATCAGAACACTTCAGAACCCCTAGAAGCATCAGAACACTCCAGAACCCCTAGAAACAACAGAACACTTCAGAACCCCTAGAAGCAACAGAACACTTCAGAACCCCTAGAAGCAACATAACACTTCAGAACCCCTAGAAGCATCAGAACACTTCAGAACCCCTAGAAGAATCAGAACACTTTTCTCTGACTGGAGACATGCACTGACTATACTCTATGATACACAGCAATCTGTATTTCAACAGAAAACCAAAATATAGCATTGCCAAATCAAAAGCATTAGTCATTTTCCAGGCAAGACAAATGCAACATAAAATCACTCAACTGACATCTGCTGAAATACAAAAATTAGACCCTCTCTGAAAATCCAAAATTAGATACTCTCTGAAGAGCAACTGACATTGTATTGGCAAAACCATTTGAATAATGATTACATAACCTTGCTTTTTATTAGATTTGTCCTAGTGTGCAATAGCTCATGAATACAGCATTGTGAAAACCAATCAGAAAACGATAAGACTAAAACATGCAGTGCCCCCTGCTGTTGATGACTTATACGTCACTATGTACAAGGATTGTATTGATAGTAATTCAACCGTGTGGGGTACAATATTACTGTTGTGTAGCATACAGTCTAATTCAATCAACATATATTACTGTCTCTAACACATTCTTGTTGTACTATTTGCAGAGTGTTGTGTAACAATGTTTCAAGGGCAACAACAGTCCCACTGGGCACACACCGGTTGAATCACTGTTGCAACCATGTCATTTCAATGAAATTGACGTTGAATGAACGTTGAACAGATGTTGAATTGACATCTGTGCCCAGTGGGATGTGTGTGTGTGACATATTCATCAGTAGGAAGTAAAAGGACAAACAAAACATCCTCGTCACATCACGAGTTTCACTGCCTGGCCTGCGTGGGGAGGAGACGTGAAAGGACACATATCATCATCACAGCTGGTCATGCAATGGTCTATATGGATCTCCATTCAACTGTTCAGAGCACTACTAAAGGATATAGGTTGAACGATACCTTTGCTTCAGCTCACATTTTCCACATCATGTAAATTATTGATTACTCATGTACTGTATGCCTCACAGTATCTTTCATTAGGGCTACGTTGATTTATTGAATCCATCTGGGCAAAGTCTATGAGATGTAGTCCTCAATAACGGAACTGACTTATAAATCTACAGTCTCACAGTCTGGCGCTGTATTTACATTCGTGTTTATCATGTGTCTGACTAACACTGTATGGCTTAGTGACTTAAGCAGTCCAATGAATGTCTGTTAACAAGAGGAAGTGTTGTATTGGCATGACAGGAAGTGGCTTGCACAAACTCTTGTTACCAGATTCAGGCCGATTGACCTCCCACGTAGCAACCACCACAAGCCTGACTCATCTGTGATAGCTGTACGGTGATGCATAGTAGATCTTACGTTAGAATTAAGCAGAATCACAGCAAGCACATTCACCCTCACCAAGTTTCATGTGTTGCATTGGCCACCTACATGGATCAACACAACACTACCTCCAATGTGAATACCGCCAACGTGTTACTATGAGCTTTAATATACAATAAATTGTTTTGTGCCGAAGTTCCACTTCCACAAACTTACTGTAATATTTACCTGTCCTTTTTGTCTTAGCATTGATGACCAGGTTGTTAGTTGAAATACCCACATTGCACTGTGGTAAATCAACATCACATTTTATTTTACTAGGCAAGTCAGTTAAGAACTAATTCTTATTTTCAATGACGGCCTAGTGGGTTAACTGCCTGTTCAAGGGCAGAACGACAGATTTGTACCTTGTCAGCTCAGGGATATGAACTTGCAACCTTTCGGTTACTAGTCCAACGCTCTAACCACTAGGCTACCCTGCCGCTGTCAGCGATTGGGTGCTGAGTGAAAGCGGAGTCAGGTGCAGGACACAGGTATAGAGTAATCCAACTGAGTTTTACTCAAAGAATAAAGCAAAATTCCAAATAGGAACATACAACACAACACAACTCTAACACAAACACAACCACAACCACTAACGACAGGAACAATCGCGGAACAGAACAGAAATGTATGTCAGATGGTTAAACAGGGAATGTAATGAGGGAATGTAAAACAGGTGTGTGTGTAATCAGACAAAACAAAACGAAACAGAAAAATGGATGGGTAGTGACTAGAAAGCCGGTGACGTCGACCGCCGAACACCACCCGAACACCACCCGAACACCACCCGGACAAGGAGAAGGGCCGACTACAGGGACCTTTATCAGCCGCCCCATAATAGGAAACTATTCAGCGTTTCTACAGGAAGAAGACTAATACCCGTGTTCTATCAACATTATTGATGTATTTCAGGTTGTTCATGTAAAAGATCATGTGGTATCAATGACTTACCTGGTTAAATAAAGGCTAAATAAATGAATGAATAAAATAACCCTGTTATTCACTTTGTCACCCAGCTGTTTCCATCACAGCAATGCTTATTTTCACGACAATTTCATAAACATTAGACCATTTCGCCCACAGCGACTGTTATTCACTTTTGCACTGTGGAGACACTGTGATGAAATGAGAAAATACTTGCAATAGGGCTCTTACATTTGACATAGTATATTATTCTCTCAATGGTTGTATTGTTGTAATTGTGGACATTGGTCCCTTGTTGCTGTAGAGAAAATAATAGCCAACATAAAAATTCACATTTGAGGTTAGTGTGCTCTCCTTGGAGGTTACACAAAGCCAGTGGCACTGAGTCTGCAGGGGTGAGGCAGCCTTGAATGTTGTGTGTGTTTGTGTGCGTGTGTGGAAATGAGGGTATGAGAGTATGAGTGGGTGGGTGGGTAGAGAGGAAGCGGTGGAGAGGTAGAAAAAAGGAAGAAAAAAATGATTGTCTCATAAGCTTCCCTATAAAGCCAAGCAGTAAAAGAGTCAAACCTGCCTGTGTCTGTGCTGCTGGCTCGTCTGGACTGAGACCTTGGTCCAACACACATCCACACGGTACACAGGAACACAAGGAGAGAGGCGATAACTGAGGGCCAACTTCGACTTGCAGTCCCCTTGCGCTGGTGAGTTACCTGCTGGGCCTGTCTCATTGACAGTGTGATAGTGACAACCAAGAGGCATGTGCATGCTGTACTGTATGCCTGCGGATAAACTACAGATTGTCTTCAGCTTGTTATAATGTTTACCCCGTCATCATATCACTTGGAATTAACCTCACTTTTTCGCCCAGAACATGGAAGACTCGCTAGTCAGTCTGAGGCAGCGTTTCAGCCCAGCTGATGCACGGTTTCAGCTCAGTCTTCCATCCTTACAGTACGGCTTACGGTTATGTTCTGAGCTTCCTTACCATATTTTTGTTGTTATGTAATAATTATAAACTGGGTGGTTTGAGCCCTGAATGCTGATTGGCCTGCAGCCGTGGTATATCAGACCGCATATCACAGGTATGACAAAATATGTATTTTTACTGTTCTAATTATGTTGACAACCAGTTTATAATAGAAATAAGTCACCTGGGGGGGTTTGTGGTATGTCAAATCAAATCAAATCACGTTTTATTGGTCACATACACATGATTAGCAGATGTTATTGCGGGTGTAGAGAAATGCTTGTGCTTCTAGCTCTGACAGTGCAGCAGTATCTAACAAGTAGTCTAACTATTACACAACATATACCCAATACACACAAATCTAAGGAAAGGAATGGGATTAAGAATATATAGACTAAGATACAATAGAATAGTATGGAATACAGTATATATATATGAGATGGGTAATGCAGGATATATGTAGACATTATTAAAGTGACTAGTGTTCCGTTTCTTAAAGTGGCCAGTGATTTCAAGTCTATGTATATAGGTCAGCAGCCTCTGACGTGCTAGTGATGGCTATTTAACAGTCTGATGGCCTTGAGATAGAAGCTGTCTTTCAGTCTCTTGATGCCAGCTTTGATGCACCTGTTCTGACCTGTACTGACCTTCTGGATGATAACGGGGTGAGCATATGGCCAATATCCACGGCTAAGAGCTGTATCCCAGCACTCCGCGTTGCATCGTGCTTAAGAACAGCCATTAGCCGTGGTATATTGGCCATATACCACAGCCCCTTGGGCCTTTTTGCTTAACTATAAATAAACACATCACCTCTTCATCATTTAATATTCTAATAGTCACTGAAGTCTTATTTATATTTATATTTTAAATGTTTCTATTTTTATTTGAAAAAAATATATATATTTTCTTTGAAAATGCTTTTGAGCTCATATCAAACTTGAAAGCTATTTACAGTGCTTTCAGAATGTATTCTCCTTTTGTTGTGTTACAGCCTGAATTACGTTGATGTATTTTTCTCACCCATCTACTCACAATACCCCATAATGACAAAGTGAAAACATGTTTTTAGAAATGTTGGCAAATTTAGAAAGAGTCTATACATTGTAGAAGCACCTTTGGCAGTGATTACAGCTGTGAGTCTTTCTGGGTAAGTCTCTAAGGGCTTTCCACACCTGGATTGTGCAACATTTGTCCATTATTATTTTCAAAATTCTTAAAACATCTGTCAAATTCGTTGTTGATCTTTTGCATTTTCAGGTCTTGCCATAGATTTTCAAGTAGATTTACCTGTACGTCAAAACTGTAACTCAGCCACTCAGGTACATTCACTGTATTCTTGCTAAGCAACTCCAGTGTAGATGTCGCCTTGTGTTGCCTTGTGTTTTAGGTTGTTGTGATGCTGAAAGGTGACTTCATCTCCCAGTGTCTGGTAGAAAGCAGACTGAACCAGGTTTCCTCTTGAATTCTGCCTGTGCTTAGTTAGCTTCATTCCATTTATTTTTTATTCTTGAAAAATTCCCCAGTCCTTAACGATGACAAACATACCCATAACATGATGCAGCCACCACTATGCTTGAAAATATGAAGAGTGGTACTCAGTGATGTGTTGCATTGGATTTTCCCCAAAAACATAACACTTTCCGGACAAAAAGTGAATTGCTTTGCCACATTTTTGCAGTATTAATTTAGTGCCTTGTTGCAAACAGGAAGCATGTTTTGGAATATTTGTATCTTGCACAGGCTCTCTTCTTTTCACTCTGTCAGTTAGGTTAGTATTGTGGAGTAACTACAATGTTGTTGATCCATCCTCAGATTTCTCCTATCACAGCCATTAAACTCTGTGACTGTTTTAAAGTCACCTTTGGCTCATAGCAATTGAGTCAGGAAGGACGCCTTTATCTTTGTAGTGACTGGGTGTATTGATACACCATCCAACGTGTAATGAATAACTTCACTTCAAAAGGAATATTCAATGTCTGCTTTTTTTATTTTTTATTACCCATCTACCAATAGATTAATTGGAATTCACTGCTTGACTGAGGGACCTTACAGATAAATTGTATGTGTGGCGTACAGAGATGAGGTAAGCATTCAAAATCATGTTAAACACTATTATTGCACACAGAGTGAGTCCATGCAACTTATTATGTGACTTGTTAAGCACATTTTCACTCTTGAACATACTTAGGCTCGCCACAACAAAGGGGTTCAATACTTATTGACTCAAGACATTTTATTTTTTCATTTTTCATTCATTAGTAAAAAATATATATATATTAATGAAAACCACTATTCCACGTTGACATTATGGGGTGTTGTGTAAATTCAGGCTGTAATACAACATTGGGAAAACGTGAAGGGATGTGAATACTTTCTTAAGGCACTGTACTTCTTCTGTACTTCTCTGAGATTATTTCTATTTCTTTTTTTGGTACGTTATTTATTTCTGTCATGCAATCCCGCTTCAAGGTCTTCATCAGCAAATATACTGTATGCGAACGTTTATGTTAGTATGATGAATAAATCATTGCATATTTGCAGCTGCCTTGAGCCTAGAGTCACTGAGGAATGGCTCTACTGATTCACCTATTGGCAAAAAAAACAGCTTTACAACACCAGCTTTACAACACCAGCTTTACAATACCAGCTTTACAATACCAGCTTTACAACACCAGCTTTACAACATCAACTTTACAACACCAGCTTTACAACGCCAGCTTTACAACACCAGCTTTACAATACCAGCTTTACAACATCCACTTACAACATCCACTTTACAACACCAGCTTTACAACATCCACTTTACAACATCCACTTTACAACACTGACTTTACAATACCAGCTTTACAATACCAGCTTTACAATACCAGCTTTACAATACCAGCTTTACAACATCCACTTTACAACACCAGCTTTACAATACAAGCTTTACAACATCCACTTTACAACATCCACTTTACAACACCGACTTTACAATATCAGCTTTACAATACCAGCTTTACAATACCAGCTTTACAATACCAGCTTTACAACATCCACTTTACAACACCAGCTTTACAATGCCAGCTTTACAACATCCACTTTACAACACCAACTTTACAATACCGGCTTTACAACACCAGCTTTACAATACCAGCTTTACAATACCAGCTTTACAACATCCACTTTACAACACCAGCTTTACAATACCAGCTTTACAACACCTGCTTTACAATACCAGCTTTACAACACCAGCTTTACAATACCAGCTTTACAACACCAGCTTTACAACACCAGCTTTACAATACCAGCTTTACAATACCAGCTTTACAACATCAGCTTTACAATACCAGCTTTATAACACCAGCTTTACAACATCAGCTTTACAATACCAGCTTTACAATACCAGCTTTACAATACAACACCAGCTTTACAATATCAGCTTTACAATACAACACCAGCTTTACAACATCAGCTTTACAATACCAGCTTTACAATACCAGCTTTACAATACCAGCTTTACAATACCAGCTTTACAACACCAGCTTTACAATACCAGCTTTACAACACCAGCTTTACAATAACAGCTTTACGATACCAGCTTTACAACACCAGCTTTACAATACCAGCTTTACAACACCAGCTTTACAACACCAGCTTTACAACATCCACTTTACAACATCAGCTTTACAACATCAGCTTTACAATACCAGCTTTACAACATCCACTTTACAACACCAGCTTTACAACATCAGCTTTACAATACCAGCTTTACAATACCAGCTTTACAATACCAGCTTTACAATACCAGCTTTACAACACCAGCTTTACAACACCAGCTTTACAATACCAGCTTTACAACATCCGCTTCACACTACCAACTTTACAACATCCGCTTCACACTACCAGCTTTACAATACAAGCTTTACAACACCAACTTTACAATACCAGCTTTACAATACCAGCTTTACAATATCAGCTTTACAATACCAGCTTTACAATACCAGCTTTACAATATCAGCTTTACAATACCAGCTTTACAATACCAGCTTTACAATACCAGCTTTACAATACCAACTTTACAATACCAGCTTTACAATACCAGCTTTACAATACCAGCTTTACAATACCAGCTTTACAACACCAGCTTTACAATACCAGCTTTACAATACCAGCTTTACAACAGCAGCTTTACAATATCAGCTTTACAATACCAGCTTTACAACACCAGCTTTACAATACCAGCTTTACAATACCAGCTTTACAATACCAGCTTTACAATACCAGCTTTACAACACCAGCTTTACAATACCAGCTTTACAACACCAGCTTTACAACACCAGCTTTACAACACAACACCAGCTTTACAATACCAGCTTTACAACACCAGCTTTACAACATTCTCCCCCTTCTTTTCCCTCCCGGAACTTCTCAGTGATTGATCCACTCTCACGTTTAGACATGTGCACCTGAATCCAAAGAAGAGGCTAGCTATTAACATACTGAGTCACTGTGTCAAAAAGACTGCATGTCTGTGCCTGCTCACTCTCTACTTCTCACTGTGTTACTCTCTCTCTCCCTCTCTCTCTCTTTCTGTTTCTCACTGTGGTTGGTTCATGTCAATGGCAGACATTTCATTTGGTTTAGGATTACTCTGACATATTGACAGACCAGGATTCAGGTATGGATAGATCCTAGTTTAGCAACAATCAGGCAACAAAGGAGAGAAATGATGTCTGATGTTCTGAAAAATAAATGTTTAGTCAATGGTGTTTCTCTACTGCGTGTCATGTGTTGTGAATGTCAGTTTCAGGGGATGTGAGATCTTTCATTAACTGCTGTTCTTTTGACAAGAAGAGTTGACAAGTAGGGTGAAATATTTTAAATTCCATTTGAATTGAATTACTTTTGTGGTGTGTTCACTGTGTAGGCATAGTAAGGAAATAATGTGATCTCTCTCCCTCTCTCCCTCTCTCCCCCTCCCCCTCCCACTCCCCCTCTTTATTCTTCTCCATCTCTCCCTCCCTCCCACTCCCCCCCTCCCTCCCTCCCTCCCACCCTCTCCCTCTCTTTCTCTCTCCCTCCCTCCCTCCCCCTCTTTCTCGCTCTCCCCCTTCCTCTCTCTCTCTCTCTCTCTCTCTCTCCCTCTCTCTCTCTCTCTCTCTCTCTCTCTCTCTCTCTCTCTCGCTCTCTCCCCTCTCTCTCTCTCTCTCTCTCTCTCTCTCTAACCTCCCTCCTCCCCTCTCTCCCTTCCTCCCTCCCTATCTGTCTCTCTCTCTCTCCTGCCTCTTTGTCTCTCTCTGTCTCTCTCTCTGTCTCTGTCTCTCTCTCTCTCTCTCTGTCTTGGGATTGTTTTCACTAAATTCAACCAGTAATTCAACACAGCACCATGAGTGAGTCAGTAGAATCCACATCATCATCATCAACATCCCACCCTGTGGACAAAGACCAGTCAGCCTCCTGCCCTGCTGCCACAGCCCCTCGCAAAACAGTCCGTCTCCAGGAGAGGTACACACATCCATGATATTCAACTCACAGTACTGTCATCGAGGCCAGGATAAACTACAGTACCAGTCAAAAGTTTGGACACACCTACTCATTCAAGTTTTTTTGTTTTTTTTACTATTTTTTACATTGTAGAATAATAGTGAAGATATTAAAACTATGAAATAACACGTATGGAACATGCAGTAACCAAAAAAGTGTTAAACAAATCAAAATATATTTTATGATAACCTATAAGTGATACATTACGTAAATGCATATAGAGTCTTTGATCGTTTTGTCCTCTCTGTGGTTCCAATCATCCTCAGACGGGGGTCCAATGTTTCCCTGGTGCTGGGCGTGAGCAGTCTCAGTCTGGAAGCAGTGGAGACCCTATGCTCCATCTCCACTCCCAGAGAGACCATCCTCCACCTGCTGAGGACCTCAACACGCCCTCTGACCCCCTCTCAGCTGCAGGAGGCGTCTGAAGAGACCAGCAGGCTGAACTCAGAGTACCAGGTTGGTATCTACTGTAACTGTTACTATATGCAGACAATTGACTGCAAGCAGGATCAAGTTGAATCTGGACCTTAAGCCTGTCCGTTTTTTCCAACAGAAAATTCCTCCAAACTTTGTGAATCCTTCAGAGCTGGATATTCCAGGACGAGCTTTAAAGGACAGATACAAGACCATACTGCCAAGTGAGTGACTAAGTAAAAATTGATAAGCATGAGTTGATAAATCCCGAAACACACTGGCACCCAGACAATATAATAACCTATGTATAAACTATAATCATGTTTAACCAGATCCTGAGACCCGTGTGTGTCTGAGGAACCCCGCAGCAGAGGAGGCGGGCGAGACTGAAAGATACATTAACGCTAACTACATAAAGGTTAGAACCACCTGTAATTTGTTTTTATATGTGTTTAAGTTACGCAGACTTAAAGTCATTCTAGACCTTATGGGGATGAAGAAGTGTAAGTAGGTGAACATGAAGTCATGCAAAAAGGTCATAAAAATGTATATAAAAGGTTGTGTGAAAGTATAGCATACGCATTGCACAGAGGATGTTAAGGATGTGGAGAGTGATATAGTTGATTTACGTGGGTGTATCATGATGTCAACCAAGGAAACCCACAGGAAGTCAAAGTGGAAATGACACAGCCCCATATCTTGCTGTCGCCCACGCAGGGTTACAACGGTGCACCTAGCGCCTACATCGCCACCCAGGGCCCCATGCTCAACACCGTGCTTGACTTCTGGGAAATGGTGTGGCAGGAGAGATCCACCACCATTGTCATGATCACCAAGCTGAAGGAGAAGAAGGAGGTGAAATCCCATCCTGCTTCCATTTCTCTCCTAACCTCTAAAAGTCTAAGCCGTTGTGTGTGTGTGTGTGTATGTGTGTGTGTGTGGGGGGGGGTTCTACTACGCTAGTAGAGGTTGTTAAAACAATCCATATTTCAGCTTAGTAGAACACCCCCCCCCCCCCTTCTTTTAGCTATTTCATTTAGTTCATCTAGCTATTTGTTTTCTAATTTTAGGACCCCTTTATGTAAAACAAAAAATAAATATATATGTACATATACAGTTGAAGTCGGAAGTTTACATACACCTTAGCCAAATACATTTAAACTCAGTTTTTCACAATTCCTGACATTTAATCCTAATAAAAATTCCCTGTCTTAAGTCAGTTAGGATCACCACTTTATTTTAAGAATGTGAAATGTCAGAATAATAGTAGAGAGAATTATTTATTTCAGCTTTTATTTCTTTCATCACTTTAACTTCCTGACAGATGTCTTGAAATGTTGCTTCAATATATCTACATCATTTTCCTCCCTCATGAAGCTATCTATTTTGTGAAGTGCACCAGTCCCTCCTGCAGCAAAGCACACCCACAACATGATGCTGCCACCCCGTGCTTCACTGTTGAGATGGTTTTCTTCGGCTTGCAAGCGTCCCCTTTTTTCCTCCAAACATAATGATGGTCATTATGGCCAAACAGTTCTAATTTTGTTTGATGTATGATCTTTGTCCCCATGTGCAGTTGCAAACCATAGTCTGGCTTTTTTATGGCAGGTTTCGGAGCAGTAGCTTCTTCATTGCTGAGCGGCCTTTCAGGTTATGTCGATATAGGACTCGTTTTACTGTGGATAAAACTACTTTTGAACCAGCATCTTCACAAGGTCCTTTGCTGTTGTTCTGGGATTGATTTGCACTTTTTGCACCAAAGTACGTTCATCTCTAGGAGACAGAACGCGTCTCCTTCCTGAGTGGTATGACGGCTGTGTGGTCCCATGGTGTTTATACTTGCATACTATTGTTTGTGCAGATGAACGTGGTACCTTCAGGCGTTTGGAAATTGCTCCCAAGGATGAACCAGACTTGTGGAGGTCAACGATTTTATTTCTGAGGTCTTGGCTGATTTCTTTTCATTTTCCCATGATGTCAAGCAAAGAGGCACTGAGTTTGAAGGTAGTCCTTGAAATACATCCACATGTACACCTCCATTTGACTCAAATTATGTCAATTAGCCTATCAGAAACTTCTAAAGCCATGACATCATTTTCTGGAATTTTCCAAGCTGTTTAAAGGCACAGTCAACTTAGTGTATGTAAACTTCTGACCCACTGGAATTGTGATACAGTGAATTATAAGGGAAATGATCTGTCTGTAAACAATTGTTGGAAAAATGACTTATGTCATGCACAAAGTAGATGTCAAATCCATAGTTTGTTATCAGAAAATTTGTGGAGTGGTTGAAAAAACTAGTTTTAATGACTCCAACCTAAGTGTTTGTAATCTCAGACTTCAACTGTATATATATATATATATATATATACATTTTTTGGGGGATAAAATATTGAATTTGGCCTATTCTACTAAAGCCCATAGAAACACATCAATAAATGGCAACAAAGAGTCAAAAAATGTATCATAAGGAATAAGGTGTGTGAGAGTCTTATCTTTCTGTCGAGTGGTGCTATTAATTTGCATGGACGTTTTCGTGAGAAGACCAATTTTCAAGATGTCTCATGGACTGACAAACACCGCTGTGGCTCGGCCACCTTCCAACACAGATGGGATGTCTCCTGGTCTGACAAACACGGCTGTGGCTCGGCCACCTTCCACCACAGATGGGATGTCTCACCGCAGATGGGATGTCTCATGGTCTGACAAACACGGCTGTGGCTCGGCCACCTTCCACCACAGATGGGATGTCTCACCGCAGAGGGGATGTCTCCTGGTCTGACAAACACGGCTGTGGCTCGGCCACCTTCCAACACAGATGGGATGTCTCATGGTCTGACAAACACGGCTGTAGCTCGGCCACCTTCCACCGCAGATGGGATGTCTCATGGTCTGACAAACACGGCTGTAGCTCGGCCACCTTCCAACACAGATGGGATGTCTCATGGTCTGACAAACACGGCTGTAGCTCGGCCACCTTCCAACACAGATGGGATGTCTCCTGGTCTGACAAACACGGCTGTGGCTCGGCCACCTTCCACCACAGATGGGATGTCTCACCGCAGAGGGGATGTCTCCTGGTCTGACAAACACGGCTGTGGCTCGGCCACCTTCCACCGCAGATGGGATGTCTCCTGGTCTGACAAACACGGCTGTAGCTCGGCCACCTTCCAACACAGATGGGATGTCTCCTGGTCTGACAAACACGGCTGTGGCTCGGCCACCTTCCACCACAGATGGGATGTCTCCTGGTCTGACAAACACGGCTGTGGCTCGGCCACCTTCCACCACAGATGGGATGTCTCATGGTCTGACAAACACGGCTGTGGCTCGGCCACCTTCCACCACAGATGGGATGTCTCATGATCTGACAAACACCGCTGTAGCTCAGCCACCTTCCACCACAGATGGGATGTCTCCTGGTCTGACAAACACCGCTGTAGCTCAGCCACCTTCCACCACAGAGGGGATGTCTCATGGTCTGACAAACACCGCTGTGGCTCGGCCACCTTCCAACACAGATGGGATGTCTCATGGTCTGACAAACACGGCTGTAGCTCGGCCACCTTCCAACACAGATGGGATGTCTCCTGGTCTGACAAACACGGCTGTGGCTCGGCCACCTTCCACCACAGATGGGATGTCTCACCGCAGATGGGATGTCTCCTGGTCTGACAAACACGGCTGTAGCTCGGCCACCTTCCACCGCAGATGGGGAAGGCCGACATAGGCGGATGCAGTGGGTTGAGACGCACAGCCCATGTAAAAAGATATCTCTAGCTTAAACTGACAGATTTTGATGGGGATTTTCTTATTATGTTTCTTAGATTGATGCACGGGTGTGTCAATAAATCTTGAAGTCTAACCTCCTAACGGGTTTCCTTTGACAGACCCATTGGTGATAAAGCAGAGATGGTTTATAAAATCCTTGTTAGAGACTTTGGTTCATGTCTGAAGTATACAGAAAGTGTGTTCTGTGTTTCAGAAGTGTGAGCTTTACTGGCCAGAGAAGGAGGGCAGCTATGGCAGATTTGAGCTCAGAGTGGCCATTGTGAAAGAATGTGATGGCTACACAATTCGAGACATAATTATTCAGGTGAGATAGTAGGTTATTGTTGTCTGAACATCTCATAATGCCAGTAAAAGCTATGGGTTACACCAGTTTCAGAACTTCAACACTTCTGAATGAAAGAAGGGATGGATGGATGAATAAATGAATGCATGGATGGACCGATAAATGATTGAAGGGATGGATGGATGGATGGATGGATGGATGGATGGATGAATGAATGAATGAATGGATGAATGGATGGGTGGATGAATGAATGAATGGATGGATGATGGATGGATGGATGGATGGATTAATGAAGGGATGGATGGATGAATTAATGAAGGGATGGATGGATGAATGTAGGGATGGATGGATGGATGAATTAATGAAGGGATGGATGGATGAATGTAGGGATGGATGGATGAATTAATGAAGGGATGGATGAATGTAGGGATGGATGGATGAATGTAGGGATGGATGGATGGATGAATTAATGAAGGGATGGATGGATGAATGTAGGGATGGATGGATGAATTAATGAAGGGATGGATGAATGTAGGGATGGATGGATGAATTAATGAAGGGATGGATGGATGGATGGATGAATGAATTAATGAAGGGATGGATGGATGAATGTAGGGATGGATGGATGGATGAATGTAGGGATGGATGGATGAATGAATTTTGGGATGGATGGAATGATAGATGAAGGGATGTATGTATGAATGAAGGGATGGATGGATGGATGAACAAAGGGACGGATGGATGGATGGATGAATGAAGCAGTTAACTTACTAACAACAATGTGTCATACAGGTGGGCTCAGAGAGCAGGCAGGTGAGGCACTACTGGTACTCCACATGGCCAGACCACCAGACTCCAGACTGTACTGGACCTCTGCTCAGACTGGTGGTGGACGTGGAGGAACACAGGCAGTCCCACCCCGGCCTAGGAACCACCATTGTCCATTGCAGGTCCACACTAAAACAACCCTTAACACTGGCTCTCATCAACACAACCCTTAACACTGGCTCTCATTAACACAACCCTTAACACTGGCTCTCATCAACACAACCCTTAACACTGGCTCTCATCAACACAACCCTTAACACTGGCTCTCATTAACACACCCCTTAACACTGGCTCTCATTAACACAACCCTTAACACTGGCTCTCATCAACACAACCCTTAACACTGGCTCTCATTAACACACCCCTTAACACTGGCTCTCATTAACACAACCCTTAACACTGGCTCTCATTAACACAACCCTTAACACTGGCTCTCATCAACACAACCCTTAACACTGGCTCTCATTAACACAACCCTTAACACTGGCTCTCATCAACACAACCCTTAACACTGGCTCTCATTAACACACCCCTTAACACTGGCTCTCATTAACACAACCCTTAACACTGGCTCTCATTAACACAACCCTTAACACTGGCTCTCATTAACACAACCCTTAACACTGGCTCTCATCAACACAACCCTTAACACTGGCTCTCATCAACACAACCCTTAACACTGGCTCTCATTAACACAACCCTTAACACTGGCTCTCATCAACACAACCCTTAACACTGGCTCTCATCAACACAACCCTTAACACTGGCTCTCATCAACACAACCCTTAACACTGGCTCTCATTAACACAACCCTTAACACTGGCTCTCATCAACACAACCCTTAACACTGTCTCTCATTAACACACCCCTTAACACTGGCTCTCATTAACACAACCCTTAACACTGGCTCTCATCAACACAACCCTTAACACTGGCTCTCATCAACACAACCCTTAACACTGGCTCTCATCAACACAACCCTTAACACTGGCTCTCATCAACACAACCCTTAACACTGGCTCTCATCAACACAACCCTTAACACTGGCTCTCATCAACACAACCCTTAACACTGGCTCTCATTAACACAACCCTTAACACTGGCTCTCATCAACACAACCCTTAACACGAGCTGTCATTAACTGTCACTTTGATAAATGTGAGAGAACTAACATTGGCATATGTTATAGAATGTCCTTGATAAGAAAATAGTCTGAGGCTAATTGAACGGTTCTCGCTTCCAGCGTGTTTATACAGTATATATACAAAAGTATGTGGACACCCTTAAGGGAGGCTCCATTTCACATACCATGTCAGTCAGAATTAAATTCTTACAATGATGATTTACCGTGACTAGCTTGAGTTCACTTACTGACGACAAAAGGTGAATGCTATGGAATTCATTTTGTTTTGTGTCCGATCCGTGTATGTTCTGTATGTGGACTGTGTATTGCAGGCAAATACTGTAGCAGAGGCTGGAGAATAGATACATGTCCTTTCCAACAAGTCAGTTCGTCAAATTTCTGCTCTGCTAATTTAGGACCGTTGTCTGGAGACTCTCAGGATTTCCAATGTCTCCATCACGTGTTTCTCTGTCTGTGTTGTTTATTATAAGACCCCTGGCTGCCTTCACATTCCTTTCACATTTTAAAAAGGGGTGACTAGTAGAACAAGTTGTCAGGAGGATCCGGTTGGAGTCAGACATGCTGTGACTCTACTTGACTTAATTTGTCATATGCTCTCCACTACAGTGCAGGGATTGGTAGAACAGGTTGTCAGGAGGATCAGGTTGGAGTCAGACATGCTGTGACTCTACTTGACTTAATTTGTCATATGCTCTCCACTACAGTGCAGGGATTGATAGAACAGGTTGTCAGGAGGATCAGGTTGGAGTCAGACATGCTGTGACTCTACTTGACTTAATTTGTCATATGCTCTCCACTACAGTGCAGGGATTGGTAGAACAGGTTGTTTCATCGCCAGCAGCATTGGATGCCTGCAGCTAAAACACACCAGTAAGGCTGACGTGCTCGGAATCGTCTGCAAGCTACGCCTCGACAGGTACTAGCTACTACACACTGCCCTGCTGCTGCCCTGCTGCTGGTAGTAAAACGCCAAGCACATTTCAATCAAACTCTGTTTCTATCAAGTAAACTATCAAGTGAGCACCTTGCTTCTAACAATGCATTTGAAATTTGTCTTGAGTTATTTAAAAAGTGCTGTAGTGATAGGGATCTCAGATGCGGAGCTTGGGGATGCTGCTCCTTCACTCTCTGCCGCTCTGTGTTGCTCTTTGGGGTTTTAGGCTGGGTATCTGTAAAGCACTTTGTGACAACTGCTGATGTAAAAAATGCTTTATAAAATAAATGTGATTGATTGATTGTTTGTTTTGTCAGGGGTGGTATGATACAGACCAGTGAACAGTACCAGTTCCTGTACCTTACCCTGGCCCAGTACAGCCGACAGCTGGTGAACACAGACTGTGGCTCAGAGAGCCCTGTCCCTGTCCCTGTCCAGACTGGCAGTACTACAGGAGAAACGCGGTGACAGAGAAAGCCCAGCTGAAGCTCTGTCTTTCTGTATGGGAGAACAAGCTTCTGGAACTCTGTCTTTCTGTATGGGAGAACAAGATTCTGGAACTCTGTCTTTCTGTATGGGAGAACAAGATTCTGGAACTCTGTCTTTCTGTATGGGAGAACAAGATTCTGGAACTCTGTCTTTCTGTATGGGAGAACAAGATTCTGGAACTCTGTCTTTCTGTATGGGAGAACAAGCTTCTGGAACTCTGCTCATGTGCTGTCTGTGGCAATCTCATCCCCTTGACTGTGACAGTTATTGCAGCATTTTTATGGACACGTGGGACTGGTTTGAATTGTATTGAAATTCATGAATAATCATTTTGTCCATATTTGCTACCCTGATAATAAATATGTTATGCCCTTGGCTTTAATTAATTGCAGTCTATTTGACATTCTGAAGACAAAATACATATACCACAGTTCAAATGTTTGGGATCACTTAGAAATGTCCTTGTTTTTGAAAGAAAAGCAAATGTTTTTGTCCATTAAATTAACATAAAATTGATCAGATATACAGTGTAGATATTGTTGATGTTGTAAATGACTATTGCAGCTGGAAACGGCAGATTTTTAATGGAAAACACCAGTCTCAACGTCAACAGCAAAGAGACGACTCCGGCATGCTGGCCTAGGCAGAGTTCCTCTTTCCAGTGTCTGTGTTCTTTTGCCCATCTCAATCTATTATTTTTATTGGCCAGTCTGAGATATGTATTTTTCTTTGCAACTCTGCCTAGAAGACCAGCATTCCGGAGTTGCCACTTCACTGTTGACGTTGGTGTTTTGCGGGTACTATTTAATGAAGCTGCCAGTTGAGGACTTGTGAGGCGTCTGTTTCTCAAACTAGACACTCTAATGTACTTGTCCTCTTGCTCAGTTGTGCACCGGGGCCTCCCACTCCTCTTTCTATTCTGGTTAGAGCCCGTTTGCTCTGTTCTGTGAAGGGAGTCGTACACAGCGTTGTACGAGATCTTCAGTTTCTTGGCAATTTCTCGCATGGAATAGCCTTCATTTCTCAGAGCAAGAATAGACTGATGAGTTTCAGAAGAAAGGTCTTTGTTTCTGGCCATTTTGAGCCTGTATCAAACCCACAAATGCTGATGCTCATGATACTCAACTAGTCTAAAGAAGGACAGTTTTTTTGCTTCTTTAATCAGAACAACAGTTTTCAGCTGTGCTAACATAATTGCAAAAGTGTTTTCTAATGATAAATTAGCCGTTTAAATTGAGAAACTTGGATTAGCTAACATAACGTGCCATTGGAACACAGGAGTGATAGTTGCTGATAATGGGCCTCTGTGCGCCTATGTAGATATTCCATTAAAAATCAGCCATTTCCAGCTATAATAGTCATTTATAACATTAACAATGTCTACACTGTATTTCTGATCAATTTAATGTTATTTTAATGGACAAAAAATTTGCTTTTCTTTCAAAAACAGGGACGTTTCTAAGTGACCCCAAACTTTTGAACGGTAGTGTAGTAGGTTATAATTTATTGTTTTTCTAGGTTCCAGGTTGATTTGCTAATTGATTAATAAATACATATTTATATGTAAAACAGAATTGATCAATAAATGTTGATATGTAAAACCGAAAGTGAAATGCAGAAGAGCTACGGTGACGATCCCCGTCTCTCCAGCAGAGGGCAAGTGTCGTGAATTGAGAACATAATTTGCGGTGAGTCCCTCTTTATCGAGCGCCTCTCTCACTTGGTGTTTCTGATTAGCATCATGGCAGCAACATTAGAGTCCCGGAAGCAACATCGAGAACTCCGGTTTTCTGATTTTGCCTTCAAAATAAAAGTCTGCAGTAAAACGCTATGCGTATGATACGAAATCAATCATTTGTGCAGCTTTGCAGAGAGCATAATGTTAAAATAGTGTTACAAAATTATAACTACATCAATCTAAACTAAAGAGAATTGCTTCTTTATATGTGATAAATAATATTAAACGTTGGAGCACATTGAGAAATGGCTGAATCTTAAGTAAATATATTGTACAGACCCTATTGATCTAGCACTAGAGTCTACATACAGTATATGGTGTTATTTCTGATTGTGGTCTAAATACCCAGCAGCACTTTCTACTCCACTCATTCCATTGCTCCCAATGCAATACATTGTAGGGCTATAAATTACATATTGCCTTATAGAGAAAAAAACTATTCTGTGCCGATGTAAAAGTGGGGTTGGGAGTACTGAGTAGGATCTGAAGAATGTGGTGGTGTCATTTCATGGAGCTCTGAATATACAGAGTTTTGCTGTCCTAATAGTCTTTGCTCTATAAGCCAATATGTACTGCATGTACAGTGATTCATATTGGGGCTATTTATTTCACTTTGGAACATTTAATGGAAATGTTACTTAAATATGAAAAAATGTGAATCATTGGTAACGTTTAGACAATTATTTGTCATATACCATGAATAAATACAGGATAACAGTGGTAAACCTGATCACTGACAACGATGAGACAGTCTATAGGGAGGAGGTCAGAGACCTGGCAGTGTGATGCCAGGACAACAACCTCTCTCTCAATGTGATCAAGACAGGAGATGATTGTGGACTACAGTAAAAGGAGGACTGAGCACGCCCCCATTCTCATCGACAGGGCTGTAGTTGAGCAGGTTGAGAGCTTCAAGTTCCTTGGTGTCCACATCAACAACAAACTATCATGGTCCAAACACACCAAGACAGTCATGAAGAGGGCACGACAACATTGCATTGTTGGTTAAGGGCTTGTAATAATTTCACGGTAAGGTCTTCTTCACCTGTTGTATTCGGCGCATGTGACAAATAACATATGATTTGATATTGTGACACGTGGGGGACTTTTGTTTTGAAAATAATCCGAAATTGCGTGACCAGAAGTACTTTTTTAATGTTGCTGACGAGACGCTGATGCAAATACTTGTTTGTGGCTGATGCGATTCTGAAACCCCACCCAATGAGGAAGAACAACCCTTAACAGGGGGGGTTCCACTAGTTACCACAGCCACAAAGTCAGAATGGTATTTTTCGAAAAAATTAATGAAAACAAAAATGTGCTTTTTGGTGTTAATTTTAGTTTAGACATACGGTTAGCATGTGGTTAAGGTTATGGTTAAGGTTAGGCTTAAAATCACACGTTAAGAACATAAATTGTATAAATGGGCAGGGTTTATGACTTTGTGGCTGTAGTAACCAGTGACGACCCTTGTCAGGCAGGAAAAGACAAACAGGGAGGAAGGAGGCGTAGTAAACAAGGCAGATAACTACAACTTACTTAAAAAATAACAGTGCCAATACTTGCGCACAACAGTTTGTTTGGTGAATATTCACGATAGGCACGTTATTCCACCGTTAGTAATACATCCTGTACCCTGTGTTGTCACTGCAAGCTAGATAGTTAGCTAGACAAACTTGTCGCTAGCAGGCTAACAGGCTCCAGTTCCAGTAGCAGTGCCATCACAACGCGCCCAGGATGATCGCATTGATCAACAAGCTCCTTGACTGGTTCAAAGCACTGTTTTGGAAGGAAGAGATGGAGTTAACATTGGTGGGACTCCAGTATTCGGGCAAGACAACTTTCGTTAACGTGATCGCGGTACGGTCAATCTGCTGTCTTCTGATGGTGTCCGTTGTTGTTAAACAGATCGAGATGTTTGCTCGTGTTAACTAGCACCTGCTAGTTAACCATGTTTATATGTTTCAATCGTGTTTCTGTAACCTGATGTTTTGTAATGATACTATAGCTAGCTGGTAAACTAGCTGGCTCTGTGTGGTCCCAGACATGCTCGGGCGGTGGCGATCATCCTAGCTAGTTTGGTTAGCTAACGACAACATGCACATGAGGCATGAAGCAGTATAACGTTAGTCCATCATCACTCATCATCACATCTGTCTAGTCAAGACAATCCGGTGTATTCATTCAGTTCACTTGATGTGCATTCAATCTTGTCTGTGTCTTCTCTCTTTCCTGAATTGACTAGGATAACAGTTTTATGAGCAACATTACCATATTTCAGTACATATTTTATTAACCATAACTAGTTGCCAGGCCCCAGTTGTTTTTTTTAAAAAATAAGTCATTTATCTGGATTTTGGCTATCAAATACTATTAAATTCATATAAATGTAATTAATAGAACAGGAGTCCCCATTCAAGTCAATAAATCAACTGTTCTATTCTTTCTGTGAATTAACCCTATCTGAGAGAACTTTTGAAAAACTGGGCCCAGATGATTTGAACAACTTAAAATGTAACCCCCCTTTGTTCTTTCCCCTTGCTTTGCAGTCGGGTCAGTTCAGCGAAGACATGATTCCCACAGTGGGCTTCAACATGAGGAAGATCACCAAGGGAAATGTCACCATCAAGGTCCGTATACTGCCAGGTTCGAGGTCAGGCCACTTCATGGTCATCTCTTGATTCATGTCTTATTTGCTTACAGAGGGAGTAGTATGAAGTGGAGGGGGTGATCTTGGATGGTCCCTGTGATTGACTGTGACTCACTTAAGCTATTTTATTAATTGTGAAAGGTTGAAAACTGATTAGCTATGCCGTGTCAATGCTGTGCTGATGTTTTGATGTCATTCTTCTTAGCTGTGGGATATCGGCGGTCAGCCTCGATTCAGGAGCATGTGGGAGCGATACTGCAGAGGAGTCAGTGCCATTGTGTGAGTAACAGCATCCTCCCAGTCCCTTGTGCAGGGAGTGGTCAATTATATTGGTAGCTTATTTCAAATAAGGCTATTTATTGTAACTTTTGAAACCATATCATTTTTAAGGTACATGGTTGATGCAGCTGACCCAGAGAAGACAGAGGCGTCTAAAAATGAACTACACAACTTGTTGGACAAGCCCCAGCTCCAGGGTATTCCTGTGAGTACCCCCCCCCCCCATACAGTGCTAGCTGATCTAGTAGCTACAGTAGGTCTACTACTGGACTTTGTCCAACGTTCCGGTGTTTCCTATGCTACTGCTTGGTCTTGTCATGCAGGGCTCCCCTTGACTGTCTAAAGAACGATTCAATACTAATGTTTCCCCCTCACAGGTTCTTGTCTTGGGGAATAAGAGGGATCTTCCTGGGGCGCTTGATGAGAAGGAGCTGATTGAGAGAATGTAAGAATCAGCTCTCTCTGTCTTGTCTGTCTGTCTGTGTCTCTCTTTCTCTCTTTTTCTCTGTGATGCTCATGTCTCCTCTGTGGTCCACAGGAACCTCTCGGCCATCCAAGACAGAGAGATCTGCTGTTACTCCATCTCCTGCAAGGAAAAGGACAACATCGGTAAGAATCTGACGTCTGACTTGTTCTAGCTTGTATCACAGAAAATGTTACCTTTTTAGTTTTCCTGTGTATTTCATGGCATTTAAACATCTGTTATTTCACCTCCAGATATCACGCTACAGTGGCTGATCCAGCACTCCAGAACCAAGCGGAGCACTTCATGAGAACCTCATCTCAAGACACAGGCCGTCACCTGTCCCAATTCCCCTGCCCTCTGTCCTCCCCAGCCTGTCCATCCTCCTTTTCTTTGGATGACCCTCTCTTGCCAATACCCCCCCCCCCCCGCCTGCAGTGTTCATTTTATTTTTGTAATATAACACTTCTTGTGACCTATGACCTCTGATGGACAAAGTGGTACTTAGCGTCCCTGATGTTCATATGTCATACTTCACCATCTCTGTTGATATCGAGGTTTATATTCAACTGATCCAGAGACAGGTCAGAGTACTGTACAGTACATAACCTCTGTTCCCAATAGGTAGAGAAGACTGGAGTCTGAACACTGCATCACTTAGCAGCTTCAAAGTCAACTTTACCACACTGATATCACATTTCAAACAGTATTTATGTCTTAGACCAGTGGTTCCCAACCTTTCTCTGTTAATGTGCCATCAACTGAATTTTTCTCTGCCCAGAGTACCCCTGATGTACCCCGTGTATATTTTACCAGAAAGCCTATGTTTTCATGGATCTTCAATTACCCCCTGTGGGTAGGCCAGGTACCCCCTGTGGGTAGTGTCCCTGGTTGGGAACCACTGTCTTTGACCATAGTCCTATTACTTCCCAACGACAGTGGTACTGTGTGTAATGATACTCTATGTACCTTTTGAAGGGGGAGTGTTACAACATTTGATTGAAATACTTGGGAGTTTGCACAAGTCTCTCCATTTCTCTTTTTCTTTATAAGGCTAATGGGAGGTGTTGTTAAAGATGTCCTTGATGTAATCTCTATTGTGATTATATATATATATACATTTGCATTATGTCATCTTCTCTGTCTGTTGCTTGTCCTGACACACGTTTGGTAGTTTAGAAACAGCAGGAAGATTTTCTTTAAAGTAAGCAACATGGACAATTTTAATTTCCATTAGCCATGTCAATGGGCAAGCATTATCTGCACATTATTTACAAACAAAATATCAATGTTTAGATTTATGCATCCTTCTTTTCCCATTTCCTGTCATTGATTTATATCATTATGCAATAGCTCCTTTCCACCCAGTAATGTACAGCTACTATTTGACCAGTTTTCATGTCATTACAGGATCATGAATAACCCATTTAGAAATTGAAAATCTGTGATAAAGAAGTCCCCCCCCCCCCCAGATAAATTGAGATTATACAGGTGTCAGCCAATATAATCTAGGTGTTGGAAATTTCATATTAACTAACGATGAAGGCTTCTGTCTTAATTTTGTATTTAACTTCCATGTCTATGATATATTACCTCCGACATGGCCAATGTAACCATTGACAACCGCAACAACATCTCTGCTTTTTTGTTTGCATGCTGGGGCATAAGTATTTGTGGGATCTTTGAGAATTAACTATAAAACCTTTTTTTTTTTATGGCAAATATAGTAAATACTATATCTGCTTTAACCTGTTTGTACATTATTGTTTCAATTAAGTTGATGATTGTGTTTTTAATAGGATATGCTTATGTATGATAACTAAAAACATTGGTGAAAACCACTTTCTACATGGTCTGCAGAATTCATATGATTGTTGCCACACAGGGCTCACAGTGGCTTTAGATTGTTAATGATGGTTGGTGCTTTTCATGTGGTGTCATGTGTATGTTTGTCTGGCTGTTTTCATGTATATGAAAGAATCAATGTGGGAGAAGACGTAGTGTTTTGGTTGTTCTCTAATTAAAGGATCCATGCCACGGCACTCGTCACAACCTGAGGAAAAGTGCCTCTCATTTCTAATCACTCCAGTCAATGTGGAAAATAGCTGTGGCTCCGACCAACTGCTACCTCTGAGAATTGCACTTCCCATGACCAGTGCGGCTAAAGGTGCAATCTACAGTTATTATATCAATTTTTGGACTTGTAAATTAATTAAATACACCCATTGTTTCTGGAAGAATATATCACAAATGCCTCATGACCTTAGTTCAACTGTCGTACCTCATCAGAACCCAAAATAGAAGCTTCTTTTACTCCATTGTTTGTCAACATTTTTAAATATTATAATAAAAATCATTTAAAAAAGTAAATCTCAACAAACACTGTATAGCCTTAAAACATGCTTAAAAATCTAATTCTGATATACAGTGGGGAGAACAAGTATTTGATACACTGCCGATTCTGCAGGTTTTCCTACTTACAAAGCATGTAGAGGTCTGTCATTTTTATCATAGGTACACTTCAACTGTGAGAGACGGAATCTCAATAATCCAGAAAATCACATTGTATGATTTTTAAGTAATTAATTTGCATTTTATTGCATGACGTAAGTATTTGATCACCTACCAACAAGTAAGAATTCCGGCTCTCACAGACTTGTTAGTTTTTCTTAAAGATGCCCCCCTGTTCTCCACTCATTACCTGTATTAACTGCACCTGTTTGAACTCATTACCTGTATAAAAGACACCTGTCCACACACTCAATCAAACAGACTCAAACCTCTCCACAATGGCCAAGACCAAAGAGCTGTGTAAGGACATCAGGGATAAAATTGTAGACCTGCACAAGGCTGGGATGGGCTACAGGACAATAGGCAAGCAGCTTGGTGAGAAGGCAACAACTGTTGGCGCAATTATTAGAAAATGGAAGAAGTTCAAGATGACGGTCAATCACCCTCGGTCTGGGGCTCCATGCAAGATCTCACCTCGTGGGGCATCAATGATCATGAGGAAGGTGAGGGATCAGCTCAGAACTACACGACAGGACCTGGTCAATGACCTGAAGAGAGCTGGGACCACAGTCTCAAAGAAAACCATTAGTAACACACTACGCCGTCATGGATTAAAATCCTGCAGCGCACGCAAGGTCCCCCTGCTCAAGCCAGCGAATGTCCAGGCCAGTCTGAAGTTTGCCAATGATCATCTGGATGATCCAGAGGAGGAATGGGAGAAGGTCATGTGGTCTGATGAGAAAAAATTGAGCTTTATGGTCTAAACTCCACTCGCCCTGTTTGGAGGAAGAAGAAGGATGAGTAAAACCCCAAGAACACCATCCCAACCGTGAAGCATGGAGGTGGAAACATCATTCTTTGGGGATGCTTTTCTGCAAAGGGGACCGGACGACTGCACCGTATTGAGGGGAGGATGGATGGGGCCATGTATTGCGAGATCTTGGCCAACAACCTCCTTCCCTCAGTAAGAGCATTGAAGATGGGTCGTGGCTGGGTCTTCCAGCATGACAACGACCCAAAACACACAGCCAGGGCAACTAAGGAGTGGCTCCGTAAGAAGCATCTTAAGGTCCTGGAGTGGCCTAGCCAGTCTCCAGACCTGAACCCAATAGAACATCTTTGGAGGGAGCTGAAAGTCGGTATTGCCCAGCGACAGCCCTGAAACCTGAAGGATCTGGAGAAGGTCTGTATGGAGGAGTGGGCCAAAATCCCTGCTGCAGCGTGTGCAAACCTGGTCAAGAACTACAGGAAACGTATGATCTCTGTAATTGCAAACAAAGGTTTCTGTACCAAATATTAAGTTCTGCTTTTCTGATGTATCAAAATACTTATGTCATGCAATAAAATGCAAATTAATTACTTAAAAATCATACAATGTTATTTTCTGGATTTTTGGTTTAGATTCCGTCTCTCACAGTCGAAGTGTACCTATGATAAAAATGACAGACCTCTACATGCTTTGTAAGTAGGAAAACCTGCAAAATCGGCAGTGTCCTCTTCTGGCTGTGCTGGGTGGAGGTTATAACAGAACATGGCCAAGATGTTCAAATGTTCATAGATGACCAGCAGTGTCAAATAATAATAATCACAGTGGTTGTCGAGGGTGCAACAGGTCAGCACCTCAGGAGTAAATGTCAGTTGGCTTTTCATAGCCGATCATTCAGAGTATCTCTACCGCTCCTGCTGTCTGTAGAGAGTTGAAAACAGCAGGTCTGGGACAGGTAGCACGTCCGGTGAACAGGTCAGGGTTCCATAGCCGCAGGCAGAACAGTTGAAACTGGAGCAGCAGCACGGCCAGGTGGACTGGGGACAGCAGGGAGTCATCAGGCCAGGTAGTTCCGAGGCATGATCCTAGGGCTCAGGTCCTCCTCCGAGAGAGAGAGAGAAAGGCTTTGTTATTGTTTCAACTACGGATAGGCCCTTTAAAGAGTTGTTGCTCTCTGTCCTCAGTTAGGTCTTGTCTTTGAATAGTAAGATAGTGACAGTCCTATTAGGACTGCATTAGACACTTAAGTAAAAAATATATATCTCATTTTTGGGCAAACCACAAAATATTATTTTCTGAAACTATTTCTAAAGGATTTGGTTAAGGGAAGATCCAAGCCTACCAAAATAATATTATTGAAGCAGGAGTTGCATTGAGGTAACAGCAGGGGGCAGTAGGTTCCCGTCACAGATCATTTCTGGGTGATTGAGAGTAGACTATAAGGCAGTCAATCCCTCTAAAAGTATTTTAAACACACACATGGCCTAAATGTGTATGTGTGTGGTCTATACTACTTCTGATCATAACGTTATAGTGAGTATTCTGGGGGCACTTTGTTAATGAAAGGAGGTTGTGCGTTAGACTGAGGACGTTTAGCAGGATTGGTGGTTAATAACCTCAGGACTGTCACTTGGAGCTGATCTACTGCTGAGGTACAGCCTAGTAGCAGACTGAGCAGTCCACTGGGTTGGACCATTATGTGTCTTCTGTCTGTTTCACACAATGCTGCCCTGTGACAAACTCATACCGCTGACTGGCACTTTCACGCATTTTTTGATGTTTCAAATCATAGCTTTTAGTGATCTATTGTGACTGTGTATTGTTTCTCTATATATTTCATTATATAACAATTACCATTTTAGATTTAGTCAACGGCTGGTATGGAACAGGGATTTGTGAACCAAGAACTGTACACCTAAACCAGTAGATTCTCGAACAGCTGGGATCTTTTGATGTTAATGGTACTGACTCTGTTTTTACAAATCTTTCATTGAGAGTATTTAAACTTGTTGTATTGTTTGTTGGTTTGGCAATTCCACTGTCAGCCAGAGAAATATGTTGAGAAGGATCATCACCACAGCAAGCAAGGTACTTGGAGTCAAACAGAAAGGCCTGGATGAGATCTTTAAGGTCAGGGCCCTCCCCAAGGTACTTGGAGTCAAACAGACAGGCCTGGATGAGATCTTTAAGGTGAGGGCCCTCCGCAAGGCTCACAAAATCATTTTAGACCCAAGCCACCCCCTGTACCCGTACTTTGAACTACTCAGGGAAAACAGAACTAGACAGTCATTTGTGCCAGGTGTGATATCTCTCCTAAATAGCTCAGGCTAATGTTCCTACCGGCCCAGTAAGACCAGCAGGCTAATGTTCCTACCGGCCCAGTAAGGCCAGCAGGCTAATGTTCCTACCGGACCAGTAAGGCCAGCAGGCTAATGTTCCTACCGGCCCAGTAAGACCAGCAGGCTAATGTTCCTACCGGCCCAGTAAGGCCAGCAGGCTAATGTTCCTACCGGCCCAGTAAGGCCAGCAGGCTAATGTTCCTACCGGCCCAGTAAGACCAGCAGGCTAATGTTCCTACCAGCCCAGTAAGGCCAGCAGGCTAATGTTCCTACCGGCCCAGTAAGGCCAGCAGGCTAATGTTCCCACCGGCCCAGTAAGACCAGCAGGCTAATGTTCCTACCGGCCCAGTAAGACCAGCAGGCTAATGTTCCTACCGGCCCAGTAAGGCCAGCAGGCTAATGTTCCTACCGGCCCAGTAAGGCCAGCAGGCTAATGTTCCCACCGGCCCAGTAAGACCAGCAGGCTAATGTTCCCACCGGCCCAGTAAGGCCAGCAGGCTAATGTTCCCACCGGCCCAGTAAGGCCAGCAGGCTAATGTTCCCACCGGCCCAGTAAGGCCAGCAGGCTAATGTTCCTACCGGCCCAGTAAGGCCAGCAGGCTAATGTTCCTACCGGCCCAGTAAGGCCAGCAGGCTAATGTTCCCACCGGCCCAGTAAGGCCAGCAGGCTAATGTTCCTACCGGCCCAGTAAGGCCAGCAGGCTAATGTTCCTACCGGCCCAGTAAGGCCAGCAGGCTAATGTTCCCACCGGCCCAGTAAGGCCAGCAGGCTAATGTTCCCACCGGCCCAGTAAGACCAGCAGGCTAATGTTCCTACCGGCCCAGTAAGGCCAGCAGGCTAATGTTCCTACCGGCCCAGTAAGGCCAGCAGGCTAATGTTCCTACCGGCCCAGTAAGGCCAGCAGGCTAATGTTCCCACCGGCCCAGTAAGGCCAGCAGGCTAATGTTCCCACCGGCCCAGTAAGGCCAGCAGGCTAATGTTCCTACCGGCCCAGTAAGGCCAGCAGGCTAATGTTCCCACCGGCCCAGTAAGACCAGCAGGCTAATGTTCCCACCGGCCCAGTAAGGCCAGCAGGCTAATGTTCCTACCGGCCCAGTAAGGCCAGCAGGCTAATGTTCCCACCGGCCCAGTAAGACCAGCAGGCTAATGTTCCAACCGGCCCAGTAAGGCCAGCAGGCTAATGTTCCTACCGGCCCAGTAAGGCCAGCAGGCTAATGTTCCCACCGGCCCAGTAAGACCAGCAGGCTAGTCTCTTTTTATTGGTATGTAACTGTTATGAAAGTTGTATTGTCAATTTGTTTTCATATTTAAACGCCACTTTAAACATGTATTTGACACTGCAACAAAATGTCCCCATGGGGACAATAAAGTCAGTAAAGTAGAGTAGGCAAGTAACGTGCTTACACTTTCGAGGCTCCCGAGTGGCGCAGCGATCTCAGTCACTACTACGTCACTACAGACCCTGGTTTGATCCCGGGCTGTATCACAACCGGCTGTGATTGGGAGTCCCATAGGGCGGCGCACAATTGGCCCAGCATTGTCCAGGTTAGGGGAGGGTTTGGCCGGGGTAGGCCGTCATTGTAAAATAAGAATTTGTTCTCAACTGACTTGCCTAGTTAAAAAAGGTTAAATACAAATAAATAATACACTACACACGTATGGGGAGGGCGTTCTTCCCCTACAACACTCTCACCTCTTTCTCAATGCTGATCTTCAACAAGTGGGTAAAGCCTTTGTGTATGACACATCTAAGCACCAATGTGGTTTTAGAGAACTTCCCAAGCACCCAGACCCCAGAGAGGGGAGGAACTGTTGTGTTGTTTTAGAGAACTTCCCAGACCCCAGAGAGGGGAGGAACTGATGTGTTGTTTTAGAGAACTTCCCAAGCACCCAGACCCCAGAGAGGGGAGGAACTGTTGTGTTGGTTTTAGAGAACTTCCCAAGCACCCAGACCCCAGAGAGGGGAGGAACTGTTGTGTTGTTTTAGAGAGCTTCCCAAGCACCCAGACCCCAGAGAGGGGAGGAACTGTTGTGTTGTTTTTAGAGAACTTCCCAAGCACCCAGACCCCAGAGAGGGGAGGAACTGTTGTGTTGTTTTTAGAGAACTTCCCAAGCACCCAGACCCCAGAGAGGGGAGGAACTGTTGTGTTGTTTTTAGAGAACTTCCCAAGCACCCAGACCCCAGAGAGGGGAGGAACTGTTGTGTTGTTTTAGAGAACTTCCCAAGCACCCAGACCCCAGAGAGGGGAGGAACTGATGTGTTGTTTTAGAGAACTTCCCAAGCACCCAGACCCCAGAGAGGGGAGGAACTGATGTGTTGTTTTAGAGAGCTTCCCAAGCACCCAGACCCCAGAGAGGGGAGGAACTGATGTGTTGTTTTAGAGAACTTCCCAAGCACCCAGACCCCAGAGAGGGGAGGAACTGTTGTGTTGTTTTAGAGACCTTCCCAAGCACCCAGACCCCAGAGAGGGGAGGAACTGTTGTGTTGTTTTAGAGAACTTCCCAAGCACCCAGACCCCAGAGAGGGGAGGAACTGTTGTGTTGTTTTAGAGAACTTCCCAAGCACCCAGACCCCAGAGAGGGGAGGAACTGTTGGTACCAGAGAGGTACTATGAGATGGGTGATCTCAGAATGGCCCAGACTAAAGCTGAATAGAAGTTACTTGCCTCCCTACTCTCCTTCTTCTCTGGTTTGAGCCGCATTAGGCCATGAATATGAACGAGTTGTGACAACAAGCTCTGTTCTTGTCCCTCCTTGGCATGACAATAATGAGGCTTCCTGTCCAGAGAGAACAAGGTGGTCCGCTATAGAGGCCTGGGTCTGGACCGGACCGGTGTGTGTGGACATTCATGCTCAGGATCCACGCCAGCCTCTCTGATTCAGATCAATTTGTGTTCCTCAGAGGGCCAAAGCTCTCTGGCAGGCCTCTGCCATGACAACAGAGCTCCCCCCAACCCTCGTCAGTTTCCCCACAGAACAAAACAAACATTGTCCCCCCATCAGGGGGAGGTGAGGCAGCCCTGTGTTCATAAGTGGGGACATTCAGGTCATATTAGTCTACGTTCACTGAGCCAACCCAAAGAGGCCCCTCTCTCTCTCTCTCTCTCTTTCTCTCTCTCTCTGATATCTCTCTCTCTCTCTCTCTCTCTCTCTCTCTCTCTCTCTGCCTGTCCTCTCTCTCTCTCTCTCTCTCTCTCTCTCTCTCTCTCTCTCTCCCCCCTCTCCCTCTCTCTCTCGCTCTCTCTCTTTCTGATATCTCTCTCTCTCTCTCTCTCTCCCCCCCTCTCTCTCTCTCTGATATCTCCCTCTCCCCCCCCCCTCCCTCTCTCTCTCCCCCCCTCTCTCTCTCCCCCCCCCTCTCTCTCTCTCTCCCCCCCCCCTCTCTCTCTCTCTCTCCCCCCCTCTCTCTCTCTCTGATATCTCCCTCTCCCCCCCCCTCCCTCTCTCTCTCCCTTCCCCTCTCTCTCTCTCTCTCTCTTTCCCTCTCTCTCTGATATCTCTCTCTCTCTCTCTCTCCCTTCCCCTCTCTCTCTCTCTCTCTCTCTCTCTCTCTCTTTCCCTCTCTCTCTGATATCTCTCTCTCTCTCTCTCTCCCTTCCCCTCTCTCTCTCTCTCTCTCTCTCTCCCCCCTCTCTCTCTTTCTCTCTCTCTCTCTCCCCCCTCCCTCTCTCTCCCCCCCCCCCCACCCCTCCCCATCATCTTGTTTCATAAACAAACTACAATGCAGGAAAAAGTAGTTTAATCAAAAACATTGTTTCATCAAGCATTTAGAAATGCCCTTACAGTATCAATCAAATGAGTGCACATTATCTGATCCATACGGTTGATAACTTCTGTCCTATTGCTGCTTGTAACGCCAGCTTGCTGCGTCATCATGTAGTCAACTTTTCATCCTGGAATGACTCTCTCCATTTGTTTACCTGTTGCAGGGCTTCGTAAAACCATCCCACTCCCTCAGTCCTTGTATGTTAGCGGACTGACACTGGATGTTGTGGCATGGGGAAGTCGATTTGTGTCGGTGGCTTCGTTAATGAAACAGAGAGGCGACTGTTCACTGTTCAGTCATTAGTGTCCACAGGAGCTGGTGAGGAGCTCCGCTCACTGCTAATGAGGCTCCAGCACCATCTGCCCAGGCCCTGACAGCCTCTGAACACGCTCCAAGACCCAGAGAGAGAGACTCTAAAGAGGTCAACCACCCCCGGTGGGAAAAAATACCTCCTCTGTCTCTAAACCCTTCAATCAGTGCATCATTTAATGGAGAAACCAGACTGTCTCTGTACATTCAAACTGACTTCTAAGCTAATCACAATTGGGTATTGGTAAAAAAACATTCATGAGTTAGCATTTTCTACCTCTGGTTTGTTTGCCAGTCCTATGATGAAAATTAAATGAGGAAAGAATGGGGTTTTGGGATATACAGTGGGGCAAAAAAGTATTTAGTCAGCCACCAATTGTGCAAGTTCTCCCACTTAAAAAGATGAGAGAGGCCTGTATAATCTTCATCATAGGCACACTTCAACTATGACAGACAAAACAAGACTAAATACTTTTTTGCCCCACTGTACGCTGAAAATAAGGTCTGAAGTTAACATAGCATTAGGAGATCTTATACAGTTTGTTTTATGAGATAATACCAGTCAGAATAGATCAGCTTTATCAATGATGAACACTCTATGTTCTTGTTTTGATTACATAAATGCTTCAAAATTGACAAAAGGTGCCCTTGCAAAAGTTGAACTGCATTTACAGTACAGTGCACTGTTACACTGCAGTTACACTGCAGTTACACTGCAGTTACACTGCAAAATTACTGTCGTAAAAAAAGGTGTTATTTTGGACACGCTATTTGCAGCAATCTTTTTTCGTTAAAATAATTCCAATCTTTTTTCGTAAGGGTTAAAATAATTCCAATCTTTTTTCGTAAGGGTTAAAATAATTACAATCTTTTTTCGTAAGGGCTAAAATAATTTCAATCTTTTTTCATAAGAGTTAAAATAATTACAATCTTTTTTCGTGAGGGTTAAAATAATTACAATCTTTTTTTCGTAAGGGTTGAAATAATTACAATCTTTTTTCATAAGGGTTAAAATAATTACAATCTTTTTTCGTAAGGGCTAAAATAATTTCAATATTTTTTCATAAGAGTTAAAATAATTACAATATTTTTTCGTAAGGGTTAAAATAATTACAATCTTTTTTCGTAAGGGTTGAAATAATTACAATCTTTTTTCGTAAGGGTTAAAATAATTACAATCTTTTTTCGTAAGGGTTGAAATAATTACAATCTTTTTTTCGTAAGGGATAAAATCATTTCAATCTTTTTCGTAAGGGTTAAAATAACTACAATCTTTTTTCGTAAGGGTTAAAATAATTACAATCTTTTTTCGTAAGGGTTACAATAATTACTAACTTAAAGTTAAATAACTAACTGCAGCAGAGGCATAGGAACCTGAAAATGGACACTGGTTAGCTGATGAAGATTATCTCATAGAGCAAAACGTACAGTATAAGATCTCCTCAGACCTTATTTACAGTGTTGATCCCCATAGGCTTTAGCCAACAAGCCATGGTGAAGTTAGCCTCTTGTTAATACCTACAAAAAGACGCCATTACTATTGCCCTCTATTGGCTTACTGGTGATCTTTTGATATGCTGTCCAATCAGGTTGGCTTGAGTTTCATTGTATGTTGGAAACAACGCATTACATAATTCTGGTGTCTGTGCTGTGGTGGTGTTCTCTGATTGAACCTAGTCCATCACAATGGAAACTTCTCACATCCCCAAGCCAACGTCCATCTCCATTTTAAGTATAAAAAAAACACATATATTTCTTTCAAACCTTCACGACAACATGAGAGAACATGCAGTAGTGCCACGTGTTCATTTGGACTGGAGCACCAGACAGGGGTGAGAAAACGATGGAAGGCCTGTCCGGTTTTGGCCCGTCTACAATACCCGTGAATTTTGGGACGGTAACCTGGCAACTCAACTGTAGTTCCACTCCCAGGGCCTCAGAGTGGAGGCTTCCACTGGCCCCTGGAGAACAATGACACCCTTATGAGAGGAGCTCTGCTGCTGTCCAAAGCCTGAATCAGTGAGAGGAGAAATATGTTCCAGGTCAGAGAGAGGACCCCATTATTGAGTTTCAGATGGTCAATGGGATGCGCATCAAGCACAAATCACCCAAAATCCCTTCATCTGGTTGAGCAATTTTTTTAAAACTAACATTTATGAAATCTCTCCGTGAGAAAAATGACTAGCGCTGATAAATTACAAACCTTTATTGGATAAATTAAACACAACTACAGCTGTGTCTCTTATTCATAAAATGATGTCTGACTTCTTTCCTAACCTTCTTATAACCAGTTTATAACCTTGACCTCTGTACAGTGACTTCTCATGATTATCTGGTAAAATAATTTTGCATTATTCACAGCACTTTGATTTGATGGAAAATACTATGTCTAAACCATCCCTGTTGATTATTAATATAACTCAAAACAATAATTGATGCAATGACATGGGACGGCTAAAGATGAAATAGCTGTGTCGATAATTGGGGGGGGGGGGGGGGGCATGAATAAAATGACAAGGCAAACTTATCTGTGTCGACTAAAGAGCCAACACACATCATATTACAGATATGTTAATAGTTGTGACATCAAGAAATAATGATCTCAGTGCCGGGACACTCTGGGGCTGTTAGTCAACCCTAGTATAGTAATCTAACATAATACTCTGTTTGTTTTTGACCTAATAATCCTTAAAATACACACATTGGGGTGACACTTCTACAAGGATATTAAATGGAGCTCTTCTCCTTCTTCTCTCCAGCCCCCCCTAGTCTGCACTTAGTCAATGTCTGAACTTCCTGTCAAATGAACCACCTTAAAACTGGATGGGGTGTTGTATCTATTTGGAGAGAACATCAAAAGGAGAGACATTACAGACATTAAGGCTACAGAGAAGGTGACGCTGGCACTGGAAAACAAAAAGGTGTGTCTATGGTTGAGGTTGGAATGTCCACTGCTGAAAGGTGAGTTGCTTTGTTACCACATCTAACCAGTTTAGGCGATGGAAAGGAAAGAAAGCAGGAGAGGTCAGTTCAGCTGGACCCGCTGATCGACAGGACGGTGGAGCTGTCCTTGGCTTTGTCAAAGAAGATGGAGGAGGACATCTCGTTGGTGCTCTTGAGTTTGGCCTCGGTGCCAGGGGAATGGGAGCCACTGGGTTGGCACTCCTCACAGCAGCAGCAGCAGCAGTCCATGAAGGCCTGACTCAGAGACTTACAGAGGCACAGCAGCAGCACCGGCGTCACCGACGACTTGAAGAACAGGGAGAACTGGTTGATGAGGGCCAGCAGGGTGGCGGTGTCGTCAGAGATGGGCATGGCGGTGTAAGCCAGGACGATGTTGCACACGTTCTCCGGCAGGGCGCAGACGCCGTAGACCACGGCCAGAGCCATCACGGTGCAGTTGAGCTGGCGCTCCACCTGTTGACTGTGTTGCATCTTCTGCTTCTTGGAGAGGGAACCTTCCTCCAGGCGCCGGGGGATACCGTCATGGGACACGTGGCAGGTGGCCAACTGGCACAGCAGGGTGAAGACCACGGGCAGGCAGAAGTAGCAACCAAAGTACCACCACATGCGGTACTCGTGGTAGTTGATGACCAGGGCGTAGATGGACTCGGGGAGGTTGGAGGTGGGGTTCATGGTGCAGGAGTCCACCACGGCCCCTGTGCCTGGAGACACTGCCTGGCTGAGCTGCCACAGGAGCAGCTCTGGTGCCGCCAGTACCATGGAGCCCAGCCATATTACCAGCAGCTTGGCCAGGATGGACTGGCAGCTCTCCACTCGACGGATTTTGGGCTGGGAGCAGATGGTAGAGTTGAAGCGGTCTATACCCAGGGCACACAGGCTGAAGGATGTCACCCCTAGGGAGGTCACCTGGAGCGTTATATGGATTAAAGAGGAAGAACGTATCAGATATGCTACGTGGGCTGGTTTTTTTTCTGCTTATCTGTGTCTTTTTTATGACCGTTGTGATCTTTCAATCTACAAAATGTCCTGTGGAATTAGCCATAACTACACTTTTCACATGCTGCACACACACCATTTATAAACACACATCATGTTAAAAAAAAGGGGTGTCAAACATACGGCTCGTGGGGGGGTCCAATCCGGGCACACGTGTGGTTTTGGGGGGGGACAACAAACTCAATATGCTTTAAAATGACTAAAATAGAATCTAAATGGTCATTTGATCATGGACCTACATTCATACAGTTTATTGACTGAGTCCAGTTCACTAATAATCACTACATTCATACAGTTTATTGACTGGGTCCAGTTCACTAATAATCACTACATTCATACAGTTTATTGACTGGGTCCAGCTCACTAATAATCACTACATTCATACAGTTTATTGACTGGGTCCAGCTCACTAATAATCACTACATTCATACAGTTTATTGACTGGGTCCAGCTCACTAATAATCACTACATTCATACAGTTTATTGACTGGGTCCAGCTCACTAATAATCACTACATTCATACAGTTTATTGACTGGGTCCAGTTCACTAATAATCACTACATTCATACAGTTTATTGACTGGGTCCAGTTCACTAATAATCACTACATTCATACAGTTTATTGACTGGGTCCAGCTCACTAATAATCACTACATTCATACAGTTTATTGACTGGGTCCAGTTCACTAATAATCACTACATTCATACAGTTTATTGACTGGGTCCAGCTCACTAATAATCACTACATTCATACAGTTTATTGACTGGGTCCAGCTCACTAATAATCACTACATTCATACAGTTTATTGACTGGGTCCAGCTCACTAATAATCACTACATTCATACAGTTTATTGACTGGGTCCAGTTCACTAATAATCACTACATTCATACAGTTTATTGACTGGGTCCAGCTCACTAATAATCACTACATTCATACAGTTTATTGACTGGGTCCAGTTCACTAATAATCACTACATTCATACAGTTTATTGACTGGGTCCAGTTCACTAATAATCACTACATTCATACAGTTTATTGACTGGGTCCAGTTCACTAATAATCACTACATTCATACAGTTTATTGACTGGGTCCAGTTCACTAATAATCACTACATTCATACAGTTTATTGACTGGGTCCAGTTCACTAATAATCACTACATTCATACAGTTTATTGACTGGGTCCAGCTCACTAATAATCACTACATTCATACAGTTTATTGACTGGGTCCAGCTCACTAATAATCACTACATTCATACAGTTTATTGACTGGGTCCAGCTCACTAATAATCACTACAGTCATGCAGTTTATTGACTGGATCCAGTTCACTAATAATCACTACATTCATACAGTTTATTGACTGGGTCCAGCTCACTAATAACTACTGAAATTAACTCTAGACAGTCAGGGAGCATCGAAAATTCCAAAATCGATGGCCAGAGAAGTATTTTTTACAGTAGTTTTAACTTGTAATTTAAATTACAGAACAGTTTCAATATGGGAGAAGTCTTTCTGACCTGTTACATTAGCCGTCGAGATATACATTGATGAGTTTACAGTCTAGTATCTATGCTGATAAGATCAAAATCATAGATACCGTATAATGTATGGCTTACATACAACAATGTAATGTGTTGTTTATTACCAGTTAATAAACGTTGGTTTACCAGAAAACATACTCAGTTGGTAAAAGTATTAAACATTAAAAAATATTCCACAATACTATGTGGCCCATAAACATAACTCAACTCATAACCTTCTTTTACGACCTGGTTAGCAACAATGTCATAAATCAGTGTAAATATCCTGTAATTATACCATCAAAAGAACAACACAAATAAATGTATGATTGTTTTAGGCAGGTACTAAACTTGTCGTTAGGGACACATTATCATATAGCTATGGACAAATAGTTGTGTTCATTAATCATTTACATGTGATTCCACCGTGGCATAAGGGGAGGGGTGTGGCTTGAGGGGTGTGGCTTGAGGGGTGTGTGGGGAGGGGTGTGGTGATGGTGGTGGGGGGGGGGGGGGGCTAAGGGAAGCAAACCCACCTCCATATATGGTACCGCTCTGCATGAGATGTCCCCCAGCAGCCTCTTATTGGTGAGCTCATTGAAGACCACCACAGGTAAACAGAAGCAGAGCACCAGGAAGTCCCAAAAAGCCAGGCTGGCCAGGATGTAGTTCCAGGTACTCCTCATGTAGTAGTTGTGCCAGACGATGCACATCACAGCCAGGTTCCCTATAATCCCCACAGAGAACACCACCAGGGACAGGAACATGACAGCGTAGGCAGTGTAAGAACTGTCAGTCACTGGGTACAGAGGGTTGTGGATGTTGGTGATCCACCTTCCTGTAGTGCTGCTGTTGCCCTGATCCACGTCTGTGTTGGCCCCAGTGGCCCTAGTGTCCAGGGTTGAGTCTGTGTTGGCCCCAGTGTCCAGGCTTGAGTCTGTGTTGGCCCTAGTGTTCAGATTTGAGTCTGTGTTGGCCCCAGTATCCAGGGTTGAGTCTGTGTTGGCCCCAGTGTCCAGGGTTGAGTCTGTGTTGGCCCCAGTGTCCAGGGTTGAGTCTGTGTTGGCCCCAGTTTCCAGGGTTGAGTCTGTGTTGGCCCCAGTTTCCAGGGTTGAGGCTGTGTTGGCCTCAGTTTCCAGGGTTGAGTCTGTGTTGGCCCCAGTTTCCAGGGTTGAGTCTGTGTTGGCCCCAGTTTCCAGGGTTGAGTCTGTGTTGGCCCCAGTTTCCAGAGTTGAGTCTGTGTTGGCCCCAGTTTCCAGGGTTGAGCTAGAGAACTGGGTAGCTCTGGGTGAGGTGAACTCGTTCTCATAAGACCGTGAGAAGGTAGACTGAGGTTCACCTGCGCCTGTGTCCTCGTCGTCTGCACCCCGCGGTGCTCTCTTGTGGTGCTTGTCCCATTCCAGTCCTTTCACATCCTCATTGTCATAACCATGGCTTTGAATGACTTGAATGTCGAGATTTAACATATCCTTTTCAAGAGATGCACTGTTTGTCTGTGGAAATTTTTTCGCATCGGAAGCCCACACAGTCAATAGTACCACCAGTGAAATAGAGGGATTCATCTTGAGAGCAGTAGCCTGAAAAGTAGCTTTTCTTCTAAATTCCAGAACTTCCCAGCTTTGATCACTGCAGGAGACGGTGTCAAAATGAGGCCCCCTCAGCAGAAGTTAATTTAGTAGAGAAGAAGAAGTTGCCCAATCTGTGGTGGGATGCTGAAGCTTGGGGAACTTGTCTCTCTCTGCGTCCTGTGGCTGCAGTCCCATAGGCAGGTCTGTGAGTCTGTTAACAAGTACCGTTGCCTGCTCATTCATGGGTGACTGGACCCCTTTGAAAAGGGAAAGACAAGAGGCGAACTCATCTGTTTCTCTCTATGGACACCCAAATGGAGCAAAGCGTTAGTGCCCTCTGCTGGTCAAAATACTGATCAGTTGCAGTTTTATGTTGTGCCTCTAGAGGGCAGTGCATGTCTCCAAAAAGTACACCAATCCCAAACACCGATCTGGTCCCATTCATTTCAATATTACATCCAGGTGGTACAACATCAATAAGGACACATACAGATGGTCTTCTTGTGTGTCTTGTATAACAAATCAAATCAAATTTATTTATATAGCCCCTTCGTACATCAGCTGATATCTCAAAGTACTGTACAGAAACCCAGCCTAAAACCCCAAACAGCAAGCAATGCAGGTGTAGAAGCACGGTATATATATATATATATATATACATAAGCAGATATGTTGTGTTATCCAAAGGCGCAGTATATTTCCATAGTGTTGGAACAGTGTCCTGTTTCGAAATCCACATGAACAGCCCAGCTCCCCTACTATACACACAACAGCATTGACAGGTTTTGCCCGTAGGAGAGGTAGAGTAATTTACTTAGTCTACAATCTATTGGAATGTGTCATTACAGTGCTCATTTGCACTGCTCTTGGCAATAACTCACACCTCTTTCCTGCACCAACGTATGTCCACACACACACACACACACACACACACACACACACACACACACACACACACACACACACACACACACACACACACACACACACAGGTTCCATGGTAAAGGCACATTCCTAAGCCTCAGGTGTGTTTCTACATTCTTAGAAAAAAAGGGTTCTTAAAAGTGTTCTCCTGTGGGGACAATTAAAGAACAATTTTAGGTTCTAGATAGCACCGTTGATTCTAAGAGTGTAGTGTCCGAGGCGGAGAGCATATTTTAAGTACAAACACCTTTCATGAAGGGGGTTATAGAATTCACCAAAAGGCCAAAATGTCAGACTGAAATAAGTAACGCTATGCCCTAATGAGGCAGAATGTAACTAAAATATAATAGATAGATGGCCAGCGACAGGAAGGAGTTCTCTGGTCCAGGAAATAGTGGGCAACCTGTTGACTGGCAGTTGGATGTTTGAATGTTTCCTATGTCTCCTGTGAGGTATTCCCTCTCATACACCTGTACGTACTCTCTCTCTCTCTCTCTTTCTCTCTGAAAATACACAACAAAATCTTCTTTTAGAGGAAAATTTCACTCTGGCTCTGCCACTGCATATAAACTCATCAAAAAAGAAACGTCCCTTTTTCAGGACCCTGCCTTTAAAATATAATTCATAAAAATACAAATACCTTCACATATCTTCATTGTAAAGGGTTTAAACACTGTTTCCCATGCTTGTTCAATGAACCATACACAATTTATGAACATGCACCTGTGGAACGGTCGTTAAACAACTTCTTAGGGATCAAATCTCGTTAGCGGGATCGATTTGACAACATCCAGTGAAATGGCCTAGTGCCAAATTAAATTAAATTACTATCAATATATGAAATCACACATGCAACACACCAAATTAAAGCTACACTTGTTGTTAATCCAGCCAACGTGGCAGATTTCAAAAAGGCTTTACGGCGAAAGCAAACCATGCTATTATCTGAGGACAGCACCCCATCAAACAAACGCAGACCATTATAATTCAATCCGTCAGGCGCGACACAAAACTCAGAAATATCGATATGATTCTTATCTTTGACGAGCTTCTTCTGTTGGCACTCCAATGTGTCCCATAAACATCACAAATGGTCCTTTTGTTCGATTAATTCCGTCATTATATGTCCAAAATGTCCATTTATTTGGCGCGTTTGAGCCAGAAAAACACTGGTTCCAACTGTAATCTTTGTCGAAACATTTCAAACAACTTTAGGGATTTTTTTTACGTAAATAATCTTAAATTTAAACGTAAATTTAAGACAGGATAAACTGCGTTCAATACCGGACAAAAACAATGTGGAGCGAGCTTTCAGGTCATGCGCCTCTAACAAACAGTACACTTCACTCGACCCTCGTTCTGAACTGCCTTACATCTTAATTTCTCAAAGGAAAAACATCAACCAATTTCTAAAGACTGTTGACATCCAGTGGAAACGATTGGAACTGCAAGCAAGTGCCTTAGAAATCCAGATCCCCATAGAAACCCCATTGAAAAGAGAGTTTGGTTTGTCCTCTGGGTTTCGCCTGCCAAATAAGTTCTGTTATACTCACATACATCATTCAAACAGTTTTAGAAAATTCAGAGTGTTTTCTATCCACATCTACCAATAATATGTATATCCTAGCTTATGGGCCCGAGTAGCAGGCAGTTTACTTTGGGCACACTTTTCATGCCTTAGGCATGCTGCAAGGAGGCATGAGGACTGCAGATGTGGCCAGGGCAATAAATTGCAATGTCCGTACCGTGAGACGCCTAAAACAGCACTACAGGGAGACAGGACGGACAGCTGATCGTCCTTGCAGTGGCAGACCACGTGTAACAACGCCTGCACAGGATCGGTACATCTGAACATCACACCTGCGGGACAGGTACAGGATGGAAAAATCAACTGCCCGAGTTACACTAGGAATGCACAATCCCTCCATCAGTGCTCAGACTGTCCACAATAAGCTGAGAGAGGCTGGACTGAGGGCTTGTAGGCCTGTTGGAAGGCAGGTCCTCACCAGACATCACCAGCAACAACGTCACCTATGGGCACAAACCCATCGTCGCAGGACCAGATAGAACTGTCAAAAAGTGCTCTTCACTGATGAGTCGCGGTTTTGTCTCACCAGGGGTGATGGTCGGATTTGCGTTTATCGTTGAAGGAATGAGCGTTACACCGAGGCCTGTACTGTGGAGCGGGATCGATTTGGAGGTGGAGGGTCCTTCATGGCCTGGGGCGGTGAGTCACAGCATCATCGGACTGAGCTTGTTGTTATTGCAGGCAATCTCAACACTGTGTGTTACAAGGAAGACATCCTCCTCCCTCATGTGTATTTATTTATTTATTTCACCTTTATTTAACCAGGTAGGCAAGTTGAGAACAAGTTCTCATTTACATTTGCGACCTGGCCAAGATAACGCAAAGCAGTTCGACACGTACAACAACACAGAGTCAATAAACATACAGTCAATAATACAGTAGAAAAATAAGTATATATACAATGTGAGCAAATAAGGTGAGATAAGGAAGGTAAAGGCAAAAAAAAGGCCATGGTGGCGAAGTAAATACAATATAATATTACAATATAGCAAGTAAAACATTTGAATGGTAGATTTGCAGTGGAAGAATGTGCAAGGTAGAGATAGAAATAATGGGGTGAAAAGGAGCATGTGTTACCCTTCCTGCAGGCTCATCCTGACATGACCCTCCAGCATGACAATGTCACCAGCCATACTGCTCGTTCTGTACGTGATTTCCTGCAAGACAGGAATATCAGTATTCTGCCATGGCCAGCGAAGAGCCCAGATCTCAATCCTATTGAGCACGTCTGGGACCTGTTGGATCGGAGGGTGAGGGCTAGGGCCATTCCCCCCAGAAATGTCCGGGAACTTGTAGGTGCCTTGTTGGAAGAGTGGGGTATTATCTCACAGCAAGAACTGGCAAATCTGGTGCAGTCCATGAGGAGGAGATGCACTGCAGTACTTAATGCAGCTGGTGGCCACACCAGATACTGACTGTTACTTTTGATTTTGACCCCCCCCCATTGTTCAGGGACACATTATTCAATTTCTGTTAGTCACATGTCTGTGGAACTTGTTCAGTTTATGTCTCAGTTGTTGAATCTTGTTAGTGTCATACAAATATTTGTATATATATGTTAAGTTTGCTGAAAATAACCGCAGTTGACAGTGAGAGGACGTTTCTTTTTTTGCTGAGATTAGTCATGACTATATTAACAACATTATGTTTTTGTCATAAACATCAAAATTATCCAAACCACAAGCTAGAAAGAGCACTATTTCATTTCAATGGTAGAATCAGGAAGTTTCGGCTTCCTGTGTATTTGGCTGCTCACAGTGAAGCATTAAGTCCAGCAAATATAGCAAATGCTGATACCACTCCGCTAGATAGATGGGGCGTGCCCACAAACTTGGTTTATGGCGTTGTTTACTTCGAACAACCAACACATAGTAGTCTCAGAACTAAAAAATGTTTACGTTTGTTTTTCACTAATGTTTGTCATCATGCCCGAGTGGTGTTCTGTCTGGCTGTGCTAACTACAAACAAATGTGAAAATTAGTTATCTTTCACCGTACTAGCTACCTACCAGAAATATACCCCGATGCTGCCAGTTGTTTGCAGCTATCAAAAATGATGCTTACAGCCAAAGATTATCAGAGGGATTTTCAGGCTGACTGGATGGGGAATACATTTAAACGACAGCTGGGAAGTGATGCAATACCAGTTTGGCTAACGTTAGCGAATGTAAGCTAGCGAACGTTAGCAAATAAGAGTAACTCAATCTGGTAGCCATCTATTACACCCTTGTCTAGAAAACACTCCGTTACTAAAAATAGAATTGTCAATTATAGCTAACTCACTCTCGGTGTGTTGGTAGTAATGATGAATGTGTATAAATTGTCTATGGTTGGTTAGTTGGTTCTCAGCTGATGCTAATTAGCTAACAGCAAGCTGACAGTACTGAAAAATCCATGATAGTTATGCTAAGCTACCCAGTCTAATAGTGATCAATACAATTAGTAGGGTGGTTAAATTGTGTATTTAGGTGTTTTGTTGTAGGTGGTACATAATCTGATTCCACCATTCCATTAGCTCTGGTTAAGGCTAAGATTTACAGTAAGCATGTTTGTATGGTTTGTGTTGTGGGGTTACAGGTGGTTAGATGTAGACTGAGGACCACAGAGAACCTTCCAGACCATGTCATCAATTGAGTCTACCTCTTTTCTCTTTGTAAAACTCCAGGTTATCTGGAGTCCACCCCGCTGAAAAAAATACAAAGCATCGGCATCTTGTGCACACGCGCATGAGGGAGCGGACACACCTTGCGGTTATGGAGTACAACAAGATTGTGGGACAGAAACGGGCAAAGGACACTGCAAGGTGTAACATCAAGACCACAACAGTAATGACACAACCACCACATTCTTCTCTCTGCAGATTCTCAAAACACAATACAAAGACACATCTACAAAAATCCTCTGCCAAGGACTACTATTGACACAAACAATTTGTCAAAGTCAATGGGCTGAGGGAGGTTTACAGACAGGTCTTTGAGACTAGGAAGGGCGATTCGGTTGTGCTTAGAGACAGTCAATGTATTGTTGTGTATGAGAACAATTAAAAGGTGGCATTTCTCCTCAATTTCCCAGCAAAACATCATGTGTAAGAACTGTCCTCCTAAGACTTTTCACACCTTCTGCAGCTCCCCCACCCCATTCACTTTGTTGACTGATCTTTCCTCTCAAAAACAGCTCCCAATGTCCCTCATTGTCCCTAAATAACGAAGTAATCCAACAGTGTACGCTGCCATTTTATTTATTTCAAATCTTCTCTCATTGATCGAAACAGGTGGGTGTCCACCACAAAGTGTCCCATGTCATGATGACAGACATCTTGGATTACTTCATGGAGCAAAAAAAAGTATTTATTTTAAGAACTTTTCTAAATTCAAACTGATCCCTTGCCACTGGACACAGACACTTTATAAGACGAATCGACGACGAAGACTAAGAGAAGTGGCGATCAGCAGATGATGGGAGAGGTGGTCATGATGAAATTGCCATTATAAAGGAACATACAGTGAGTTCGGGGAATACTTGTACAGCTGTGGGAGGAGTGTTGTCATGACCAAACTGCCATCAAACAACAGCTCCTCTTGAGTCGTCTTCTGTCCAATCCATCGAGAAGAATACAGTTCACAGGATACAGTTCTGCTACAACGACACACGCAGGCAAAGAAAATCTGTTTCTCTCCAAGAATCCACTCCAGGAAGAAGACCAGGCACCACACTGTATCGTCTGCAAGACAAAAATATATATATAATAAATGATACTCCATTGCACAGTTTGAAAGACAGTTGAACTGTGCCAGCATAACAACATTAGGGTAGACTAGTTGAACATGCATATGTGAGGACAGGCACAGATATTACGTTTACAACCTAGCCTAATAGAAAGAAATATGGCATAACCCTCAACCTTTGCACAGTGACCAGACTGTACAAATGTACCTAGGTAGATAGGCAGACAGTATATAGCTACAGCAATGTCTAAGCGGCATGCTTAGGCACATATGTTTATAGTAAAATCATGAATTCTCTGGTGGACATTCTTGCATTACTGACATTCCTGCATTACTGACATTCCTGCAGTCAGCATGCCAATTGTACGCTCCCTCAAAACTTGAGACTTCTGTTTGCATTGTGTCATGTCACAAAATTGCACATTTTAGTGCCTTTACAAGGTGCACCTGTGTAATGATCATGATGTTTAATCAGCTTCTTGATATGCCACACCTGTCAGGTGTACCGTGTTTTGTGCTGCTGCCATGTTGTGTTGCTACCATGTTGTTGTCATGTGGTGTTGCTGCCATGCTATGTTGTTGTCTTAGGTCTCTCTTTATCTAGTGTTGTGGTGTCTCTCTTTGTGTAGTGTTGTCTCACTTGTCGTGATGAGGGTTTTGTCCTAGATTTAGATTTTTAATCCCAGCCCTCGTCCCCACAGCATGCCTTTGTAGGCTGTGATTGTAAATACGATTTTTTTCTTAACTGACTTTCTGAGTTAAATAAAGTTTTAAAATATGAAAAATATATATATTGGCAAATGAGGAAAGCTCACTAACAGCGATGTAAACAAATTTGTGCACAAAATTTGTGAAAAAATACGTTTTTTTTTGGTATGGAACATTTCTGGAATCTTTTGTTTCAGTTCATGAAACAAAATATATATTTTTGTTCAGTGTAATTTTGGAAACATCAATGAGAAAATGTTCTCAATTTTATCAATGAGAAAATTTGCAGAATGTCCATCTCGCTCCATCTTCTCCCACTGCACACCACTGGGCTTCCTCTCATCACCATATTTGGTAGTGAGTGGAAATGCCAACTGGATGCTTTACATTTATACACCCGGTGAAATATCTAGCTCATTGTTCTATCTGTGGTAACAAGTTAGCAGATGCCAGGCTAACTAGCAAGCCAACTCTAGTCATATGCTAACGTTTGCTGGTAAACCTAGCTTCAGGTGGCTGGTTGCATTGTTATAGCTTGCTGTTTAGGAGCCACATCTACGACTAAAAAGGAAGAGGTTTTACAATCGAGATAGGTTTTACAATCAGAGATCTGTTCTCAATTTTTTGTCATAAATATGGCTACCTGTAGTTGTTTAGCTCAATTAGCTAGCTAGACTAGCTAGCCACCTACCTAAGTTAACAAACTGAAAAATAATTTGATTTCCCCCCACTGTAACAATGTAGCCAGCAATACAAAACATGGGTTTCAGTAGATCAACTACAGTTAACTAACCAGCTAGGTGGCTTGCAGGAAAAATAACTTACTTAGCTAGGCATTTGTATTTGTCATCTGCCCTCTTGATGTCAATATTTTGATTGTATGACTTAATCCCCCCCCATCAATACACCAGAAGGCATCAGCAAAGCCCAGACCTGCCTTCCTGCTGTGCAATTACACTACATGACCAAAAGTATGTGGACACCTACTCGTCGAACATCTCATTCCAAAATCATGGGCATTAATATGGAGTTGGGCCACCTTTGCTGCTATAAACAGCCTCCACTCTTCTGGGAAGGTTTTCCACTAAATGTTGGAACATTTCTGCGGGGACTTGCTTCCATTTAGCCTCAGGGGTCAGGTTGTTGGGCGATTATGCCTGGCTCGCAGTCGGCCTTCCAACTCATCCCAAAGGTGTTCGATGGGGTTGAGGTCAGGGCTCTCTGCAGGCCAGTCAAGTTCTTCCACCAATCTTGATAAACCATTTATGTATGGACCTTGCTTTGTGCATGGGGGCATTGTCATGCTGAAACAGGAAAGGGCCTTCTTCAAACTGTTGCCACAAAGTTGGAAGCACAGAATAGTCTAGAATGTCATTGTATACTGTAGCATTAAGATTTCCCTTCACTGTAACTAGGGGGTCTAGCCCAAACCATGAAAAACAGCCCCAGACCATTATTCCTCCTCCACCCAACTTTACAGTTGGCACTACGCATTCGGGCAGGTAGCGTTCCACCAAATCCAGATTCGTATGTCTGACTGTGAGAACGCATTTCCACTTCTCCAGAGTCCAATGACGAGCTTTACACCACTCCAGCTGACGCTTGGCATTGTGCATGGTGATCTTAGGCTTGTGTGCGGCTGCTCGGCCATGGAAACCCATTTCGTGAAGCTCCCGAAGAACAGTTTATTGTGCTGACATTGCTTCTGAGGCAGTTTGGAACTCGGTAGTGAGTGTTGCAACAGAGGACAGACGATTTTTACGCACTACGCGCTTCAGCACTGCCATTCTGTGAGCTTGTGTGGCTGAGCTGTTGTTGCTCTTAAGATGTTTCCATTTCACAATAACAGCACTTACAGGTGACTGGGGAAGCTCTAGCAGGGCATAAATTGTATGAACTGACTTGTTGGAAAGGTGGAATCCTATTACGGTGCCACGTTAAAAGTCACTGAGATCTTCAGTAAGGCCATGCTACTGCTAATGTTTGTCTACGGCAGTGGTTCCCAAACTTTTTATTGTCCCGTACCCCTTCAAACATTCAACCTCCAGCTGCGTACCCTCTCTAGCACCAGGATCAGTGCACTCTCAAATGTTGTTTTTGCCATCATTGTAAGTCTGTCACACACAACACTATACGATACATTTATTAAAACATAAGAATGAGTGTGAGTCTGTCGTCACAACCCGGCTCCTGGGAAGTGACAAAGAGCTCTTATAGAACCAGGGCACAAATAATAATATAATAATAATCAATAATTTCGCTTTTTATTTAGCCATCTTACATATAAAACTTTATTTGTTAATCGGAAATTGTGAATAACTCACCACAGGTTAATGAGAAGGGTGTGCTTGAAAGGATGCATATAACTCTGCAATGTTGGGTTGTATTGGAGAGAGTCTCAGTCTTAAATCATTTTCAACAGTGTTGTTTGATGGAGGCATTGTCTGTTTAAAAATAAAAAGTGAAGCCCATTTTTATTAGGCGTACCCCCGAAAGCATTGCGCGTACCCCAGTTTGGTAATACCTGGTCTATGGAGATGTCATGGCTGTGTGCTCGATGTTATACACCTGTCAGCAACGGTTGTAGCTGAAATAACCAAATCCACCAATTTGAAGGGGTGTCCACATATCTTTGTATATGTAGCGTATGTGTAGCGTATGTGTGAAACACATCTCACTGACTTAGAAATTCCTTAGACATGATGAAAACAAGCCCATATTTCCCCAGGGTGAAATTCCCCTTTAAAACCCACCCAGCTACATGGGGGAAAATGCCAGGAAAATAGGTGTCTGTCCGTTTTCTTTTCATCCTTACAGTCCTTTGGGCTACCTGCCGAGGTAGCCTAGTGGTTAAAGCGTTTGGTCCAGTAACCAAAAGGTTGCTAGATCGAATCCCCGAGCTGACATGGTAAAAATCTGTTGTTCTGCCCCTGAAAAAGGCAGTTAACCCACTAACGGATGTGAAACGGCTAGCTAGTTAGCGCTAAATAGCGTTTCAATCAGTGACGTCACTTGCTCTGAGACCTTGAAGTAGTAGTTCCCCTTGCTCTGCAAGTTCCGCGGCTTTTGTGGGGCGATGGGTAACGATGCTTCGTGGGTGACTGTTGTTGACGTGTGCAGAGGGTGCTCAAGTACCACACAGAAACTTTAGGCTGGATTCTGAATTCATTTCATCAAGCATCCGCTTTCATTCAAACAAAGTGGAGCAAAGGTTTTGTGGGTGAAGGAGCATACCGTATTTATTTAACCTTTTATTGAACTAGGTGTAACAGTATAACTTTAGACCTAACGCTGAAAAGAAAACGGACTGACACCTATTTTACTGGCATTTTTCCCCATGTAGCTGGGTGGGTTTTAAAGGGGAATTTCACCCTGGGGGCAATATGGGCTTGTTTTCATCATGTCTAAGGAATTTCTAAGTCAGTGAGATGTGTTTCACACATACACTATATATACAAAGATATGTGGACACCCCTTCAAATTGGTGGATTTGGTTATTTCAGCCACAACCGTTGCTGACAGGTGTATAACATCGAGCACACAGCCATGACGTCTCCATAGACCAGGTATTACCAAACTGGGGTACGCGCAATGCCATCGGGGGTACGCCAAATAAAAATGGGCTTCACTTTTTATTTTTAAACAGACAATGCCTCCATCAAACAACACTGTTTCACGACGCATCCAGTGACATGAAAGTTATACTGTTACACCTAGGTAAATAAAAGGTTAAATAAATACAGTATGCTCCTTCACCCACAAAACCTTTGCTGCTCTTTGTTTGAATGATGTTAAATGCTTGATGAAATGATTTAAGAAGGTGGCTATCCAGCTTAAAGTGTCTGTGTGGTACTTGTAAAGGGGAAGGCGGGGTGTAAAATACAGTCCAGGTTTGGTCTCTCCAACCATCACTGCTGTGAGGTTCTAAAGTAGGTATTAATCGCAATGAGAGAGACCGAATGTTCCCCAGGTCCAGTGGACCTCTATGGGCCTCTCTCACGCTCCTTCATTAGGCCTTTGTCTCCATCACCATAGAAACAAGACGGAGGAACCTTGAATTACAAATGTTCACCATGGATACGTTCACATGGGCCAAGCCAGATAATAAATGTTGCCTTGTAGGGTCCATGTACGGTCGGGGCCTGGGATATGATAGTTAAAGGTAGTAAGTCAGTCCGTTTCAATGGTCTTTCAATGCACGCGCTAACCAGAGGAATCGTGGCGAAAATACAGAGGGTCAACCGATATTTAATGTGCAATCTAAGAAAGAAAGAACTGCATGTTTAGAGAGTTGTACTTTGGCTCAGAAAGTACTTCAGATAAGGTTGCACATTGTTAGAAATGTCATTTTCCTCAAACACTAACTTTTTTGAACAGCTAGATGAGATCAACCGATCAGACCTGCCCTCTAGAAATCCACGAAAGAGAGGCTACATTTCGATTGTACATACTGTATTGTGTACGGAAAGCAGCAAGACGTCTCTCCTACACAAACAGCTTGGCTCAGCCTCAGCCTGTATCACCCCTTGACTGCACCAGGAAGTCCAAGCCAAAGGCTGAGCATGACTCGCCTGCTACTATGAGTTGTCAACAGTGGGCGGAAAGAAAGCATGGCTGGCTGTGTTTGCTACACAGCTGCCTAAATGTTGTTCAATACTTTGAACTGGAGCTTTTAGAAAGACCAAAACTATGACCATGTAGTAAGCAAGAACCCTATAGATGGTAAACTATGGTAAGAGAGTGACGTCTGAAATAGGCCTAGTTAAACTTCAGCAGGGCATGTAGAAAAGACTAAATAAAAAAAGGAATATTTTGAATCCCACTACATCACACTCTCATAGACAATAGTGCAGCTGTGATCCACTTTTCAATTTAAAACCCTCTACAAATATATCTGTTCATATTAAACTCAATAAACTATATCTCTTAATTATGATTTATATAGTTGAAATTATGGTTTATTTGTTTATATAGGTTAAATTATGGTTTATTGACGCCCTTTAAATCATCTGACTTTTATTGACTCTATAATGAGCTGATGAACAAACATTAGTAGGTCTACTGAATAAAAACCCTTGCACTGTAGCCTACTGTACCATCAATTTGTACCAACTCTCATTGTATTAATGTATGTAGGCAAGAGAGGGTATAACGCAATCTTTCTCTTGCACTTTCTACAGTCAGAAACAGGCAACTGAGAAGAAAACTGAACCAAGAACAGATAACTGAGGAGTTATCAAGATAACACTTCCTGGTTCCAATTCTATCTGTCTTCAGGTGCAGTGTCAACATGAGGACTTCGCTGACACATTTGGACTTTCTCTACTTTCATTAACATCGGGTTGTCCTTGTTCATTTTCGGTTTTAAACTTTGTTTAATTAAACAATTTAAACTATAATTTGAACTACATTGTCCTCCGTGCATTCCAACGAAATCTTCATTAGTTCGAATGAGAGTTCTTAGCCCTCAGTGCACGAGGAGGAAGATCAGATACGAGTAGCGCTTCAAAAAGTCGCAGCAGTCAAGTGGAGACTACAGAAGAGGATACGTGTATTTCAGTTGATAATTGTCAACGCGAAAGACACCGAAGATGTCGGATTCAATGTCCAGCTTTTTGCACATTGGGGACATCGTTTCCCTTTACGCGGAGGGCTCTGTCAATGGTTTTATAAGTACACTTGGGTAAGTATGTGCATGTCCATACAAACACTTTAGCTTGCCAGTGGTTATAAGTTTACAGTCTTGTCATTTTGACAGATCTTAATTTCAACATACGGTAGTTACCCCATCGGTCGACTTCGAATCGAGACTCACATTTATCTCCTTCACCTCTTGTAGCCTCTATGTCAAGTTTTGCTCTCTGCGTAGTGAATTCATTTTACAGAGAAATACAAAACTCCACGAATCCATGATTTAGGCTTCATGTATTTGTGTAGCTCATGTTACACAGCACAGTACGCTATTATAACAATTCCAGCCATATTAAAGTAATGAGATCATTGCAGCTGAGATTTAGTGTCTCTGAGAGACCCTCATTTATTTCATCAGCTGATAAGTTATACCTAGTCTCAGTATGGCAAAGTGGGCCACGGAGTCTGATCTCTAGATAGTCAAGCATCACCATATGGAAACATCTGTTTTCTAGTAAGACATTACAATTGTTGTGTTCAAAAAGCTCCTTAAAACGAGTTCACTATTTTACAACTTTGTTCCATTGATTTTCAGCTAGCAGTGGCTAAAGGTAGTCATTACAAACTTCATCTATTTAGAAAACTGAACCATGGATTACAGTTTTTCCTGGCAAATAGACTACTTTCAAGTTGTAAAATAGTGAACTAATCGTTTAAGCCAGGGCTCTCCAACCCTGTTCCTGGAGAGCTACCCTCCTGTAGGTTTTCACTCCAACCCCGTTCCTGGAGAGCTACCCTCTTGTAGGTTTTCACTCCAACCCTGTTCCTGGAGAGCTACCCTCCTGTAGGTTTTCACTCCAACCCTGTTCCTGGAGAGCTACACTCCTGTAGGTTTTCACTCCAACCCTGTTCCTGGAGAGCTACCCTCCTTAGGTTTTCACTCCAACCCTGTTCCTGGAGAGCTACCCTCCTTTAGGTTTTCACTCCAACCCTGTTCCTGGAGAGCTACCCTCTTGTAGGTTTTCACTCCAACCCTGTTCCTGGAGAGCTACCCTCCTGTAGGTTTTCACTCCAACCCTGTTCCTGGAGAGCTACACTCCTGTAGGTTTTCACTCCAACCCTGTTCCTGGAGAGCTACCCTCCTTAGGTTTTCACTCCAACCCCGTTCCTGGAGAGCTACCCTCCTTAGGTTTTCATTCCAACCCTGTTCCTGGAGAGCTACCCTCCTTAGGTTTTCACTCCAACCCTGTTCCTGCAGAGCAACACTCCTTTAGATTTTCAGTCCAACCCTGTTCCTGGAGAGCTACCCTCCTTAGGTTTTCAGTCCAACCCTGTTCCTGGAGAGCTACCCTCCTTAGGTTTTCAGTCCAACCCTGTTCCTGGAGAGCTACCCTCCTGTAGGTGTTCACTCCAACCCTGTTCCTGGAGAGCTACCCTCCTTTAGATTTTCAGTCCAACCCTGTTCCTGGAGAGCTACCCTCCTTTAGGTTTTCAGTCCAACCTTGTTCCTGGAGAGCTACCCTCCTTTAGGTTTTCACTCCAACCCCATTCCTGGAGAGCTACCCTCCTTTAGGTTTGGAGATAAAACCTACAGGACAGTAGCTCTCCAGGAACAGGGTTGGAGATAAAACCTACAGGACAGTAGCTCTCCAGGAACAGGGTTGGAGTGAAAACCTAAAGGAGGGTAGCTCTCCAGGAACAGGGTTGAAGAACCCCATTTTAAACTGGGTTTCACATTGCAAGGCATTAGAGTGAAGAGTTGCACTTCACTCCAACCCTCTCCAGGAACGGGGTTGGAATGTAAACCTACAGGACAGTAGTTCTCCAGGAACAGGGTTGGAGATAAAACCTACAGGACAGTAGCTCTCCAGGAACAGGGTTGAAGAGCCCCATTTTAAACTGTGTTTCACATTGCAAGGCATTAGAGTGAAGAGTTGCACTAGTTCTATGTTGTTGTTGATGATGAATAGTGTTGTTTCACCTGATTTTGTGCAGGCATCTGTTTTTTTTCTTTTACCTTTATTTAACTAGGCAGGTCAGTTAAGAACAAATTCTTATTTTCAATGACGGCCTAGGAACAGTGGGTTAACTGTCTTGTTCAGAAGCAGAATGACAGATTTTTATCTTGTCAGCTCGGGGATTCGATCTTGCAACCTTTCGGTTACTAGTCCAACGCTCTAACCACTAGGCTACCTGTCGCCAATGTCTAAAGTAGTGGTGCGTTTCCTCTAGTCAGAAACATGTCCTTGAAAAAAGATCATAGACATTATTGGTTTAATACTCTTGTCAGTGAAAACATGGCTACAACTTTGTCCCAGGATATATTCCCCTGGCAGTATCCTGTTGTTGTTTATGTTCACATATACACTGCAGCCCCCCTTCCATTGTTTGCCTGAATGCCATTATTGTAGTAGGAATTATGTCAGGATAAGGAAGCGATTCCAAGTGTGTTCTTTGGAGATTTCCAACGGATAGGTGCTCTGGTAACTTGGGACTGTACCAAAACGGCACCCTATCCGCTATTAAGTGCACTACTTTTGACCAGGGCCCATTGTGCTCTGGTCAAAAGTAGTGCCCTATGTAGCGAATACGTTGCCATTTGCGATGTTTTCAAATCATCTCTATTCATAGTGCTTCCTGTGGTTTCTCCAGTTGCTGCCGGAGAAGGAACAGCATTCGATGTATTCTGGTGCCCTTTGTGTTCGCTTGGCGCTGCCCGCCAAGGGCGTCAGGCACCGCAAAAATCTGAGGGGGCACAAAGTATGTGAGGATGGCTGGGGAGGTGTTCCGGGGTGGTGCTAGCCCCTGCTTAATTCTATGTAAACAATATGTATTTTTCTGCATATCTAAGCATACCTCTTGAGCTGTCTGTATCCTCCTTGACTGGTTTATTTTTTTTAAAGAAACAAAATATGGTTCTCTGCAAAAAAATCTGGGTAAAAGATTTGTGAGTCTTATTCAGTACATTTAGTTATTGCTTGCTTTTCTAAAGTCTACCAGCCTTGCCAGAGGGCATGCAAGCTAAGATAGACAACCTAGCTACTTTAGCGTGATTGATAGCTTGAAATGGCTTCTTGGTAGCAAGTTATCAGGTTGGAAGATTGAGAACCTATCTGGGCTAACTAAAGTCAACTTCATAAAATAGCTAGGTTGCTTTTAATTTTACAGAGAAACAACAACAAAAAGTATTTTATTTTCAGGACAAATCTGAGGGAGTACTTGCCCCTGTGCCCCTATGGGCATGATGCCTCTGCTGCCCACCCACAAAGCTTTTTTTTTTTTTTTTTTTAAGTGTTACCTGGAACCATAAAGGCTTCTTCAATTGTCCCCATGGGACAACCTTTGAAAATAACTATTTTTCACTAATACAAAGTTCTACGTGGAACCTTTTCACTAATATAAAGTTCTAAGTAGAATCTTTTTCACCATCAAAGGGTTCTATCTGGAACCAAAAAAAGGGTTCTCCTATGGGGACAAACAAATAACAGCTTTTTCCTAGGAGTGGAGCCCTGTCCAGGCAGCCACTGAAACAGCTCCAGGGCTTGGCCTCTGATGCCTGTTCAAACAGACTCTTGAGTCACCTATTAGCCACACTTAATTTATTCACTTCACAAATCCACTATCGCGAAGTAGGCTATAACTGTCTGGCTGAGTCATATTTGAAACAATATCTAATCAATGTTAAATAAATTAATCATCTGTGGAGAGGCACAATTGCTTCCTTCTGGAACGATGGGGAAGTGGATTGTAGTCTATAACACAGGGTCGGTCACATGAGGACTGTACAACAGCATGTCTCTAAAATCATGTCTCTTAGTTTGCATAAATTCAAACACTGGGATGATTGCTGTAATCAGTCACAACAAGGCATTGAGCAGTGGGTAACGCATGCCAAATCTCTGTCGAGGACAGGACACACATTTGACTGTCTGACAACACAGGGCTGCCTATTGGAAGGTTCTAGCTCAGTATGACAAATAGCTTTTAGCAAGTGTCTTGAAGCACACTGTGATGCACTTTAGGTTCACATCAGGTCTCTGCCCAGAGAGAAAGTTTGTATTGTTTACATAGGGGGTTACCTCAAAGCTTTAACACTTAACAGAATAAAATATTATTTCAGAATTAAATTACATCTAAGTTGTGTATCAATGGCCAAAAATGACCAATAATGATGATAAATGCTGCACTTATATTTAAAACATGGATACTGGACTTCAGAGCTAAATAGCTAGAGCTGCTTTAAGTCTGTCTTACTGCATAACACATTATGCCTGTAAGGGCAGAAGAAGCAGGACAAATGAGTTGTAACTATTGTTGACAGCATCTGCGTCAGTGCCTGTTGAGTTATTTACACGTGACAGAACACAGTGCAGATCTGTGTTTATGAATGAAATCCTCAGATGAATGAAATCCTCAGTTTAAAATGTAATTTTGTGATGTCGAGTTGCCAATCCCAACGAGTTCGGGAGAGACGAAGGTTGAGACATGTGCCAAGCTGCGCCGCTTCTTATCACACTGCCAGCCGCACCAATGTGTCAGAGGAAACACCGTTCGCCTGACGACCGAAGTCAGCTTGCAGGCACCCGGCCCGTCGCTAGAGCACGATGAGCCAAGGAATACCCCCAAGCCAAACCCTACCCTAACTTGGACGGCGCTGGGCAAATTGTGCACCACCCTATGAGGCTTCTGGTCACGGCCAGCTGTGACACAGCCTGGTGCCTCAGCAGTGCTTTAGACTGCCTGACATAGGTTTTTAAAAGTGGCACAGACTTTAAAACCCACGAACATACACCTGGTGCAGCTTCAACAAAGGCCCTGAATTTCTGTTGTGTAGTTTTAGAGCCTGCTCCCTTCTTGTGAGGGATGATAGCTCTGCATTCAATCACACATGCTTTGCATTCTCTGTCTCAGGTGAAAATCTTCAACCCACTGATGGTAGCCTATTCAAACAGCACACCACTGATGTTATTCATACTACAATTTAAATATATACAGTGTATATGGAAATATTCCAAACCCTTGACTTCTTCCCCCCCAAAATTACATTACAGCCTTATTCTAAAATTGATTAAATAAAATATTTTCCTCAATCTACACACAATACCCCATCATGACAATGCGAAAACAGGTTTAGATTTTTTGGCAATTTTATAAAAAAAATACAACTTATGTTAATAAGGTGTAAGTAATTCAGACCCTTCGCTATGAGACTCGAAATGGAGCTCAGGTGCATCCTGTTTCCATTGATCATCCTTGAGATGTTTCTACAACTTGATTGGAGTTCACCTGTGGTAAATTCAATTGATTGGACATGATTTGGAAAGACACACACTGGTTTATATAAGTTCCCACAGTTGACAGTGCACGTCAGAGCAAAAACCAAGCCATGAGGTGGAAGGAATTGCCCGTAGAGATCAGACGGGATTGTGTCGAGGTACAGATCTGTATTGTGTAGATTGATGAGGTTTTTATTTAATACATTTTAGAACGAGGCTGTAACACAACAAAATGTAGAAAAAGTCAAGGAGTCAGAATACTTTCCGAATGCACTGTGTATATATATAAAACACATATCTTGCATAAGTTAAAAATCACATTGAATGATATTCAATATCAATCAATCAATCAATCAAATTTATTTTATATAGCCCTTCGTACATCAGCTGATATCTCAAAGTGCTGTACAGAAACCCAGCCTAAAACCCCAAACAGCAAGCAATGCAGGTGAAGAAGCACGGTGGCTAGGAAAAACTCCCTAGAAAGGCCAAAACCTAGGAAGAAACCTAGAGAGGAACCAGGCTATGTGGGGTGGCCAGTCCTCTTCTGGCTGTGCCGGGTGGAGATTATAACAAAACATGGTCAAGATGTTCAAATGTTCATAAATGACCAGCATGGTCGAATAATAATAAGGCAGAATAGTTGAAACTGGAGCAGCAGCACAGTCAGGTGGACTGGGGACAGCAAGGAGTCATCATGTCAGGTATTCCTGGGGCATGGTCCTAGGGCTCAGGTCCTCCGAGAGAGAGAAAGAAAGAGAGAATTAGAGAGAGCATATGTGGGATGGCCAGTCCTCTTCTGGCTGTGCCGGGTGGAGATTATAACAGAACATGGCCAAGATGTTCAAATGTTCATAAATGATCAGCATGGTCGAATAATAATAAGGCAGAACAGTTGAAACTGGAGCAGCAGCACAGCCAGGTGGACTGGGGACAGCAAGGAGTCATCATGTCAGGTAGTCCTGGGGCATGGTCCTAGGGCTCAGGTCCTCCGAGAGAGAGAAGGAGAGAATTACAGAACGCACACTTAGATTCACACAGGACACCGAATAGGACAGGAGAAGTACTCCAGATATAACAAACTGACCCTAGCCCCCCGACACATAAACTACTGCAGCATAAATACTGGAGGCTGAGACAGGAGGGGTCAGGAGACACTGTGGCCCACTCCGAGGACACCCCCGGACAGGGCCAAACAGGAAGGATATAACCCCACCCACTTTGCCAAAGCACAGCCCCCACACCACTAGAGGGATATCTTCAACCACCAACATACCATCCTGAGACAAGGCTGAGTATAGCCCACAAAGACCTCCGCCACGGCACAACTTAAGGGGGGGGGGGGGGGGGGGGGGGGCGCCAACCCAGACAGGATGACCACATCAGTGACTCAACCCACTCAGGTGACGCACCCCCTCCAGGGACGGCATGAGAGAGCCCCAGTAAAGCCAGTGACTCAGCCCCTGTAATAGGGTGAATATATGAATTAATTCAATGACCGTGAAGTTTAACAAATAAATCTGTTTTTATGAAGACCTCAATTCCTGAGTTGTGAGTGATTCATACGCAATGCAAATGACCAGGGGAGCACGCCAGCCTCTAGCCAAAGCAATGAACCCACAATACGTAGACAAACCTCACCTGGCTGCTAGATGACTCCCATTGATTATGTGAAGGAGGGGGATATAGGGAGATTAACCAGAGACAACCCTCTGCACGCAAACATGTACAGACCGATGGTAACGATGTAGGATTAGCTTGGCCTTTCAGGTAGCGGCTTTTAGATACACAAACCCCCCTTTAATTTTTTTAATATATTTTTTTGCATATTTCCACTGCATTGTGTGAACTGTGAGCCTGTCTTGTGTTTTTCATCTGCTGTCATGGAAATAGCACTTCAGCATGTTTCAGCCATCTTTGGGTAATAGGTTCTATGGGCACTCTAAAGAGGAGCAACCCAAAGTGTTCAGACTGCTTTAAGAAGCTTTGTAGTGACCACATCCTCACATGCAGTATAACAGGCTATAGATTACAACCTCCTGTGGCCTTCAGAAAGTATTCACACCCCTTGACGTTTTCTACATTTTGATGTGTTTACAGCCTGAATTTAAAATGGATTCAATGTAGATTGTGTCACTAAACCTAGACACACAATACCCCATAATGTCAAAGGGGAATTGTTTTTAGATATATATATATATAATATATTAATATATAATGACAAGCAGAGAAGTCTTCAGTCAATAAGTTTAACCTCTTGGTTATGACAAGCCTAAATAACTTCAGGAGTAAAAATTTGCTTAGATAATTTCCATGGACTAACTATAATAATGGTGTTCGACATACATTGTTGAATGACTACCTCATCTCTGTACCCCACACATACAATTATCTGGAAGGTTCTTCAGTCGAGCGGAACATTTTAAACACAGAGATTCAACGACAAAGACCAGGGAGGTTTTGCAATGCCTCTCAAAGAATGGCTCCTATTGGTAGATGGGTAAAAAAAAAAGGCAGATGTATATCCCTTTGAGCATGGTGAAGTTATCACACTTTGGATGGTGTATCGATACACCCAGTTAGTACAATGATACAGGCGTCCTTCCTAACACAGTTGACGGAGAGGAAGGAAACTGCTCAGGGATTTCACCATGAGGCCAATGGTGACTTTTAAACAGATACAGAATTTAATGGCTGTAATAGGAGAACTGAGGATGGATCAACAACATTGTAGTTACTCCACAATACTAACCTAATTGACTGAGTAAAAAGTAGGAAGTCTGTACAGAATAAAAATATCCAAAAATATGCATCCTGTTTGCACTAAAATACTGAGAGAACTGTGGCAAATAAATTAACGTTATGTACTGCATACAAAGCATCACGTTTGGGGCAAATCCAACAACACATCACTGAGTATCAAAAGCATGGCGGTGGTGGTGGCTGCATCGTGTTATGGGTATGCTTGTCATTGGCAAGGACTAGGGATTTTTTTTTTTTATATAAAAAAACTGAGCTAAGCACAGGCAAAATACTAGATGACACTTGGAGACAAATCTACCTTTCAGCAAGACAATAACCTAAGACACAAGGCCAAATATACACTGGAGTTACTTACCAAGACAACATTGAATGTTCCTGACTGGCCTAGTTACAGTTTTGACTTAAAATCGTCTTGAAAATCTGTGGAAAGACATGGCTGTCTAGCAATGATCAACAACCATCTTGACAGAGCTTGAAGAATTCTTAAAATAATGAAATGGGAAAATATTGCACAATCCAGGTATGCAAACCTCAGACTTAACCAGAAAAACTCACAGCCTAAGGTATTTCAGGGAAAGTATTCAGACCCCTTTTTCCACGTTGTTACATTACAGACTTATTCTAAAATTGATCAAATTGTCCCCCCCCCCTCCCCCTCAATCTACACACAATACTGCTTGCTGGGCAGCCAACTCCAGGAAGAGTCTTGGTGGTTTCAAACTTCTTCCATTTAAGAAGGATAGAGGCCACTGTGTTCTTGGGGACCTTCAATGCTGCAGACATGTTTTGGTACCCTTCCTCAGATCTGTGCCTCGACACAATCCTGTCTCTGAGCTCTACAGACAATTCCTTCAACATCATGGCTTGGTTTTTGGTCTGACATGCACTGTCAACTGTGGGAACTTATATAGACAGGTGTGTGCTTTTCCAAATGATGTCCAATCAATTGAATTTCCCACAGGTGGACTCCAATCAAGTTGTGGAAACGTCTCAAGGATGATCAATGGAAACAGGATGCACCTGAGCTCATTTGAGTCTCAAAGCAAAGGGTCTTAAACTGAAATACCTTATTTATACATAAGTATTTTTTTTATTTTTAAAACATTTGCAAAAATCCATATATATATTTTTCACTTTGTCGTTATGGGGTATTGTGTGTAGATTGTTGAGGAAAAATAAATAATGTAATCATTTAAAAAAAATAAGGCTGTAATGTAAAAATGTGGAAAAAGTCTGAAAAGGGTCTGAATATTTTCAGAATGCACGATATAAATATTAGTGTTTCTTTTTCTTTTATAAATACAAAATATATAAAAAAAATCTTCCACTGACAGAGTATTTTGTGTAGATTGTTGACAAGAAATTACAATTAAATTCATTTTAATCCCACTTTGTAACGCAACAAATGTGGAAAAAGTCCAGGGTTGTGAATACTTTCTGTAGGCGCTGTACACACTGTAGTTCAGTTCATGCTAAGAGTTGACTTTAAAGTGGAAGGATGTGACCGATGATCCGAAGAAAGCTCAGAGTCTGCAGGGAGACCGTAATTAGGCTCATTTTGATTTGTATATTTAGTTTTTTGAGCTGCTAGTGGTCTCTAGGGATTCGCTATGTTTACTGACAGCTTGTGGACGTCCATAGTGGGGAGGGAGGGGTGGTTAAATAAGGAAATGCAGACAGGTCATGATCGTGGGTTTAAATACACTCTGGGTCAGATGTCTTTAAACCGTCTTTCTTAACCGTGACCGTGAGACAGTGAGGAGAAATAAAATACAGAATTCTGACTCAAATCAAACTTTCAGGCCATGTGTAATTTGAGAATAAGGCATGAATCATACACTCCAATCCGCTTTATGGATGTCATTTTGGGAAACTGTTGTCTTTATCCTGGTTCATCACTTCGCAACAATATAGGGAAAACAACAGATCTGGAATAATCTTACTTTGGCTCTAATCAGAGTCCACAACCAAATCTCACACTGACCATTATGTAACATAATAATTAGACACTGTGTCGGCTCTGGCCAATCACAGTGGACATACTGTTGTCTACATACCAGGAAATGACATATGCTTTGCGGACAGGCCATTGTTACATTATAAACAGTTCATTTAGTGTTCACTGTTCAGGCTACGTTGTCATTATATTGTGGGGGGCACTAAGCAATCTCCATATATATATATTTTACCTTTATTTAACTAGGCAAGTCAGTTAAGAACAAATTCTTATTTTCAATGACGGCCTAGGAACAGTGGCTTAACTGCCTGTTCAGGGGCAGAACGACCTTGTCAGCTCAGGGATTTGAACTTGCAACCATTTCGGTTTACAAGTCCAACGCTCTAACCACTAGGCTACCCTGCCGCCCCATATACTCCCATTCATTTTGTAAACCTTGACCGGGGATCTTCAGACAAGTCTTGTGAGGCCTGTGTGCGTCTTCGAGCAAAACAACCCACGTGTTCATGAGTGTCTCATCTTTACATAGAGGGGTCATAATAGTTTGGACACTAACCGTTCAGACTCTACAGACAATTTTGTGAGAAGACTGATTTTCAGGGTCTGACAAACACCACTGTAGCTCTGTCACATTTCACCTCAGATGGGCTGTCTCATGGTCTGACAAACACCACTACAGCTCTGCCACATTTCACCTCAGATGGGCTGTCTCATGGTCTGACAAACACCACTACAGCTCTGTCACATTTCACCTCAGATGGGCTGTCTCATGGTCTGACAAACACCACTGTAGCTCTGTTACATTTCACCTCAGATGGGCTGTCTCATGGTCTGACAAACACCACTGTAGCTCTGTCACATTTCACCTCAGATGGGCTGTCTCATGGTCTGACAAACACCACTACAGCTCTGTCACATTTCACCTCAGATGGGGAATTGCGACATCAGTGGATGCAAAAAGAAAAACATGTCCCCAGTTGAAACTGACAGATTTTTATGGGGATTTGTTGTAGTTATTATTATGCTAATTCGATTTGCGCGGGGCGGGGACATCGACTCTAGGGGGTTAAGTCACTAGTCATTAGCAAGACCTTTAATCTTTTACTGCAGTGGGCCAAATCAGGGTAGTCTTAAACAAATCTACTTTGAAACAAAAGTATACACCTCACACACATGATTATTGTGTAACGAACATCGTAGGCGGAAGTAGGTGAGGACCAAGGTGCAGCGTGGTAACGGTCCTGAATGGTGCTGGAAAAACACTGAACAGAAAATAAACACCCACGAAACCCAGGTGGAAAAAGACTACCTAAGTATGATTCTCAATCAGAGACAACTAATGACACCTGCCTCTGATTGAGAACCATACCAGGCCAACCACAAAAACCAAACAAACTGCCCACCCCAACTCACGTCCTGACCATACTAAAACACAGACAAAACAAAAGGAACTAAGGTCAGAACGTGACATATGGGCTTAAAAAAAAAAAGACGCCATGACAGATACAGTGTTGAAATATATTCCATTTTGAGTTTCAAATGAAATCACATTTTATTTGTCACATGCGCCGAATACAACAGGTGTAGTAGACCTTAGTGTACTGCTGAATACAACAGGTGTAGTAGACCTTATAGTGTACTGCCGAATACAACAGGTGTAGTAGACCTTATAGTGTACTGCCGAATACAACAGGTGTAGGAGACCGTAGTGTACTGCTGAATACAACAGGTGTAGTAGACCGTAGTGTACTGCTGAATACAACAGGTGTAGTAGACCTTACAGTGTACTGCTGAATACAACAGGTGTAGTAGACCGTAGTGTACTGCTGAATACAACAGGTGTAGTAGACCTTAGTGTACTGCTGAATAAAACAGGTGTAGGAGACCGTAGTGTACTGCTGAATACAACAGGTGTAGTAGACCGTAGTGTACTGCTGAATACAACAGGTGTAGTAGACCTTAGTGTACTGCTGAATACAACAGGTGCAGTAGACCGTAGTGTACTGCTGAATACAACAGGTGTAGTAGACCTTAGTGTACTGCTGAATACAACAGGTGTAGTAGACCGTAGTGTACTGCTGAATAAAACAGGTGTAGGAGACCGTAGTGTACTGCTGAATAAAACAGGTGTAGTAGACCTTACAGTGTACTGCTGAATACAACAGGTGTAGTAGACCGTAGTGTACTGCTTACTTACAAGCCCTTAACCAACAATGCAGTTTTAAGAAAAATACCTAAAAAAATAGTTAAAGTAATAAATAATGTAAGAGCAGCAGTAAAATAACAGCAGCGAGGCAGAGTCAATGTGGAGACTATATACAGGGTGTTACGGTACAGAGTCAATGTGGAGGCTATATACAGGGTGTACCGGTACAGAGTCAATGTGGAGGCTATATACAGGGTGTACCGGTACAGTCAATGTGGAGGCTATATACAGGGGGTACCGGTACAGAGTCAATGTGGAGGCTATATACAGGGGGTACCGGTACAGAGTCAATGTGGAGGCTATATACAGGGGGTACCGGTACAGAGTACCTTTTCAGTCTCCTGAGGGGGAATAGGTTTTGTCGTGCCCTCTTCACGACTGTCTTGGTGTGCTTGGACCAAGTTCATTTGTTGGTGATGTGGACACCAAGGAACTCGAAACTCTCAACCTGCTCCACTACAGCCCCGTCGATGAGAATGGGGGCGTGCTCGGCCCTCCTTTTCCTGTAGACCACAATCATCTCCTTTGTCTTGAGTTTGCATCCCAATATTACACTTTATATACAGTGGGGAAAAAAAGTATTTAGTCAGCCACCAATTGTGCAAGTTCTCCCACAGTACATGTCCAGGCCCGTCGGAAGTTTGCTAGAGAGCATTTGGATGATCCAGAAGAAGATTGGGAGAATGTCATATGGTCAGATGAAACCAAAATATAACTTTTTGGTAAAAACTCAACTCGTCGTATTTGGAGGACAAAGAATGCTGAGTTGCATCCAAAGAACACCATACCTACTGTGAAGCATGGGGGTGGAAACATCATGCTTTGGGGCTGTTTTTCTGCAAAGGGACCAGGACAACTGATTCGTGTAAAGGAAAGAATGAATGGGGCCATGTATCGTGATATTTTGAGTGAAAACCTCCTTCCATCAGCAAGGGCATTGAAGATGAAACATGGCTGGGTCTTTCAGCATGACAATGATCCCAAACACACCGCCCGGGCAACGAAGGAGTGGCTTCGTAAGAAGCACTTCAAGGTCCTGGAGTGGCCTAGCCAGTCTCCAGATCTCAAGCCCATAGAAAATCTTTGGAGGGTGTTGAAAGTCCATGTTGCCCAGCAATAGCCCCAAAACATCACTGCTCTAGAGGAGATCTGCATGGAGGAATGGGCCAAAATACCAGCAACAGTGTGTGAAAACCTTGTGAAGACTTACAGAAAACGTTTGACCTCTGTCATTGCCAACAAAGGGTATATAACAAAGTATTGAGATAAACTTTTGTTATTGACCAAATACTTATTTTCCACCATAATTTGCAAATAAATTCATTAAAAATCCTACAATGTGATTTTCTGTATTTTTTTCTCATTTTGTCTGTCATAGTTGAAGTGTATCTATGATGAAAATTACAGGCCTCTCTCATCTTTTTAAGTGGGAGAACTTGCACAATTGGTGGCTGACTAAAATACTTTTTTTGCCCCACTGTACATCTCAGAAGACTGAAATATGACAAAACAGTTTGACATAGAAACACCAGATTTTCAGCCCAAAATATATTTTTGTTGATTATGAAAAATATTAACATTCCACCCATGAGGCCACTAGGTAATTTGACTGCAGGAAAGGGCTACGTCACCAGCAAGTCCTGTAAGTCACCAGCTCTCACAGTGGTTAGCTACTGAAGTCTGACCACAATGAGACCTGGAGTAAATCCATGTAGATGGTTTCTGCATAAGGACATTAGTGTCACAACATTAGCTTTGCTGTGTGTTGTCATTATGCATTTCAGGGTCTTATTCCAGTCTTACCCCACGAGGGCTGGACTACTGCTGTTTTCTCTTCTACCTGATAATTAATTGCACCCACCTGGTGTGCCAGGTCTAATTCAGTCCCTGATTAGAGGGGAATCACCCACCTGGTGTGCCAGGTCTAATTCAGTCCCTGATTATAGGGGAATCACCCACCTGGTGTGCCAGGTCTAATTCAGTCCCTGATTAGAGGGGAATCACCCACCTGGTGTGCCAGGTCTAATTCAGTCCCTGATTAGAGGGGAATCACCCACCTGGTGTGCCAGGTCTAATTCAGTCCCTGATTAGAGGGGAATCACCCACCTGGTGTGCCAGGTCTAATTCAGTCCCTGATTAGAGGGGAATCACCCACCTGGTGTGCCAGGTCTAATTCAGTCCCTGATTAGAGGGGAATCACCCACCTGGTGTGCCAGGTCTAATTCAGTCCCTGATTAGAGGGGAAGTGTGGATTTCAGGGGTACGTATACAAACACTGCAGTGCAAGTGTTGATCTCCTGTGTGTTGTGTTTCTCCCCAGGTTAGTGGATGACAGATGTGTGGTAGAGCCATCTGCAGGGGACCTGGACAATCCCCCCAAGAAGTTCAGAGGTCAGATTAGTATTCACATTTTTTTTTAGGCCTACAATGTAGTGTGTGGGTGCATGTGTGTGGGTGCATTGTGGGAGTGTTATGTACACGTGTGCATGCGTACTTCCCTATGTGTTTGTGAGAGTGATTCACAATATGTTGTTGTGCGTTTGCTTGTGACTCAGTTTTGCCCATGACTGTGACATACGGGGAATGTACAGCTCTGCCTACTCAGCTTGATATGGGCACCAGAGAGAACAGACTCCAAATGAAGACATACACTTGTTCTCCTAACCCCACACTTAGTTGTCTCCGATTCCATCACTGGGGTGACACGCATTCCGTGCATTTCTGTCTGATCGAAAGTTCATTGATGTCCTACTCCTTTGATCTCAGTTTAAACAGACAAGACAACTTGCCCATCGAAGTAAACATATTGTTGTCCCAGCAAGTCTCAGCAATACTGTCCAGTACAGTCTAATAACACTACAATTGTTTCCCATATGATGGTTTTTATATGACTAATATTCTGTCAGTAGTTTGCATGATTCCCTTTATAAAGATTTATCCTGCTACCACTGGAGGCTGGTGATGGAAGGACCGCTCATAATAATGGCCAGAATGGAGCGAATGGAATGGTTTCAAACACATAGAAGATCATGTTTGATGTATTTGATCGCATTCCACTAATTCCGCTCCAGCCATTACCACGAGCCCCGTCCTCCCCAATTAAAGGTGCTACAGCCTCCAGTGCCTATCACAACTCAACTGTAGCAAAGTTGACATTTCAATATTGCTGAGGGGGCGACATGCATTTTAAGGATGTTTGCAGTTATGGTGCTGATATAACCTCCCTGCCAGACCTGTGTGACAGGTAACAACTACTGTACACACAGAGCAGAGCACACAGACCGTCAGCTGATGTCCTTCATCTCCAATATTAGTATTAGGCTCCTTTAAAAACAGGATATCCCTCTGAGGATGAGGAGAGTCAATATTTACCTGACACCCAGATCCACTCTCCCCTATGGTGGGTGTGGGGCAAATAACAGTTTTCTTCCTAAGTCTTCTCCCTAAGCAAACTATTCATTTAATGTGGAAGCGATATACATTTGCTCAGACAGTGACACAGCTCATCTTTGCTATAAAGTACATAGATGCTCAGGAGAGTGGCAGCCATCTTGGCATAGTAATCGTAAAACAGTGCCTCACTAGACCCCCCCCCCCCCCCACATTATATTAAACAGGTTGTTAATATTTTAAACCAAAACATCTACAACATTGAATACTCACCAGTCCCCTTATTAGCAATCTTAACTCTTTAATCACACTATTTTGTCTTAGACTGCCTCTTCAAAGTGTGTCCCATGAACCGCTACTCTGCACAGAAACAGTTCTGGAAAGCCAAGCAGGCCAAGCATGAGAAGGACAAGATTGCTGATGTGGTGCTACTTCAGAAACTACAGGTAAAAGATACTTACAAGGGTCATACCGCCAGGCTAGAAACAGTAGAACAAGGGTCATACCGCCAGGTTAGAAACAGTAGAACAAGGGTCATACCGCCAGGCTAGAAACAGTAGAACACAGATCATACCATCAGGTTAGAAACAGTAGAACACAGGTCATACCATCAGGTTAGAAACAGTAGAACACGGATCATACCACCAGGTTAGAGACAGTAGAACAAGGGTCATACCACCAGGTTAGAGACAGTAGAACAAGGGTCATACCGCCAGGCTAGAAACAGTAGAACACAGATCATACCATCAGGTTAGAAACAGTAGAACAAGGGTCATACCGCCAGGCTAGAAACAGTAGAACACAGATCATACCATCAGGTTAGAAACAGTAGAACACAGGTCATACCATCAGGTTAGAAACAGTAGAACACGGATCATACCACCAGGTTAGAGACAGTAGAACAAGGGTCATACCACCAGGTTAGAGACAGTAGAACAAGGGTCATACCACCAGGTTAGAGACAGTAGAACAAGGGTCATACCGCCAGGCTAGAAACAGTAGAACACAGATCATACCATCAGGTTAGAAACAGTAGAACAAGGGTCATACCGCCAGGCTAGAAACAGTAGAACACAGATCATACCATCAGGTTAGAAACAGTAGAACACAGGTCATACCATCAGGTTAGAAACAGTAGAACACGGATCATACCACCAGGTTAGAGACAGTAGAACAAGGGTCATACCACCAGGTTAGAGACAGTAGAACAAGGGTCATACCACCAGGTTAGAGACAGTAGAACAAGGGTCATACCACCAGGTTAGAGACAGTAGAACAAGGGTCATACCACCAGGTTAGAGACAGTAGAACAAGGATCATACCATCAGGATAGAAACAGTAGAACAAGGATCATACCATCAGGTTAGAAACAGTAGAACACAGGTCATACCATCAGGATAGAAACAGTAGAACAAGGATCATACCATCAGGTTAGAAACAGTAGAACAAGGATCATACCATCAGGTTAGAAACAGTAGAACAAGGATCATACCATCAGGTTAGAAACAGTAGAACACAGGTCATACCATCAGGATAGAAACAGTAGAACAAGGATCATACCATCAGGTTAGAAACAGTAGAACAAGGATCATACCATCAGGTTAGAAACAGTAGAACACAGGTCATACCATCAGGATAGAAACAGTAGAACAAGGATCATACCATCAGGTTAGAAACAGTACATTGGACACTGATTAAACCTTTCCTTGTTCTTCACAGCATGCCTCTAATCTGGAGCAAAAACAGAACGAGACCGAAAACAAGAAGGTCCATGGCGATGTAGTAAAATATGGCACTGTCATTCAGGTAAGGTCTGCATTCCCAGCAGCACACATTCAGGTAAGGTCTGCATTCCCAGCAGCACACATTCAGGTAAGGTCTGCATTCCCAGCAGCACACATTCAGGTAAGGTCTGCATTATCAGCAGCACTGTTGAGCACAGGAGGTTTGTGGCACCTTAACTGGGGAGGACGGGCTCGTGGTAATCTCTGGAGGGGAATGAGTGGAACAATATCAAATACATCAAACAAATCAAATCAAATTGTATTTGTCACATGCGCCAAACACAACAGGTGTAGTAGACCTTACAGTGAAATGCTTACTTACGAGCCCCTAACCAAGAATGCAGTTTTAAGAAAATACCTAAAAAAAAGTGAGATAAAAGTAATAATAATAATAATAATAATAATTTAAAGAGCAGCAGTAAATAACAATGTGGAGGCTATATACAGGGGGTACAGAGTCAATGTGGAGACTATATACAGGGGGTACAGAGTCAATGTGGAGACTATATACAGGGGGTACCGGTACAGAGTCAATGTGGAGGCTATATACAGGGGGTACCAGTACAGAGTCAATGTGGAGGTTATATACAGGGGGTACAGAGTCAATGTGGAGGCTATATACAGGGGGTACAGAGTCAATGTGGAGGCTATATACAGGGGGTACAGAGTCAATGTGGAGGCTATATACAGGGGGTACAGAGTCAATGTGGAGGCTATATACAGGGGGTACAGAGTCAATGTGGAGGCTATATACAGGGGGTACAGAGTCAATGTGGAGGCTATATACAGGGGGTACAGAGTCAATGTGGAGGCTATATACAGGGGGTACAGAGTCAATGTGGAGGCTATATACAGGGGGTACAGAGTCAATGTGGAGGCTATATACAGGGGGTACAGAGTCAATGTGGAGGCTATATACAGGGGGTACTGGTACAGAGTCAATGTGGAGGCTATATACAGGGGGTACAGAGTCAATGTGGAGGCTATATACAGGGGGTACAGAGTCAATGTGGAGGCTATATACAGGGGGTACTGGTACAGAGTCAATGTGGAGGCTATATACAGGGGGTACAGAGTCAATGTGGAGGCTATATACAGGGGGTACAGAGTCAATGTGGAGGCTATATACAGGGGGTACAGAGTCAATGTGGAGGCTATATACAGGGGGTACAGAGTCAATGTGGAGGCTATATACAGGGGGTACAGAGTCAATGTGGAGGCTATATACAGGGGGTACAGAGTCAATGTGGAGGCTATATACAGGGGGTACAGAGTCAATGTGGAGGCTATATACAGGGGGTACAGAGTCAATGTGGAGGCTATATACAGGGGGTACAGAGTCAATGTGGAGGCTATATACAGGGGGTACTGGTACAGAGTCAATGTGGAGGCTATATACAGGGGGTACTGGTACAGAGTCAATGTGGAGGCTATATACAGGGGGTACAGAGTCAATGTGGAGGCTATATACAGGGGGTACAGAGTCAATGTGGAGGCTATATACAGGGGGTACTGGTACAGAGTCAATGTGGAGGCTATATACAGGGGGTACTGGTACAGAGTCAATGTGGAGGCTATATACAGGGGGTACAGAGTCAATGTGGAGGCTATATACAGGGGGTACTGGTACAGAGTCAATGTGGAGGCTATATACAGGGGGTACCGGTACAGAGTCAATGTGGAGGCTATATACAGGGGGTACCGGTACAGAGTATATGTGGAGGCTATATACAGGGGGTACTGGTACAGAGTCAATGTGGAGGCTATATACAGGGGGTACTGGTACAGAGTATATGTGGAGGCTATATACAGGGGGTACTGGTACAGAGTCAATGTGGAGGCTATATACAGGGGGTACCGGTACAGAGTCAATGTGGAGACTATATACAGGGGGTACTGGTACAGAGTATATGTGGAGGCTATATACAGGGGGTACTGGTACAGAGTCAATGTGGAGGCTATATACAGGGGGTACTGGTACAGAGTCAATGTGGAGGCTATATACAGGGGGTACTGGTACAGAGTCAATGTGGAGACTATATACAGGGGGTACTGGTACAGAGTCAATGTGGAGACTATATACAGGGTGTACTGGTACAGAGTCAATGTGGAGACTATATACAGGGGGTACTGGTACAGAGTATATGTGGAGGCTATATACAGGGGGTACTGGTACAGAGTCAATGTGGAGGCTATATACAGGGGGTACTGGTACAGAGTCAATGTGGAGGCTACATACAGGGGGTACCGGTACAGAGTCAATGTGGAGGCTATATACAGGGGGTACCAGTACAGAGTCAATGTGGAGGCTATATACAGGGGGTACTGGTACAGAGTCAATGTGGAGGCTATATACAGGGGGTACTGGTACAGAGTCAATGTGGAGGTTATATACAGGGGGTACAGAGTCAATGTGGAGGCTATATACAGGGGGTACAGAGTCAATGTGGAGGTTATATACAGGGGGTACTGGTACAGAGTCAATGTGGAGGCTATATACAGGGGGTACTGGTACAGAGTCAATGTGGAGGTTATATACAGGGGGTACAGAGTCAATGTGGAGGCTATATACAGGGGGTACAGAGTCAATGTGGAGGTTATATACAGGGGGTACAGAGTCAATGTGGAGGCTATATACAGGGGGTACTGGTACAGAGTCAATGTGGAGGCTATATACAGGGGGTACTGGTACAGAGTCAATGTGGAGGTTATATACAGGGGGTACAGAGTCAATGTGGAGGCTATATACAGGGGGTACAGAGTCAATGTGGAGGTTATATACAGGGGGTACAGAGTCAATGTGGAGGCTATATACAGGGGGTACTGGTACAGAGTCAATGTGGAGGCTATATACAGGGGGTACTGGTACAGAGTCAATGTGGAGGCTATATACAGGGGGTACTGGTACAGAGTCAATGTGGAGGCTATATACAGGGGGTACTGGTACAGAGTCAATGTGGAGGCTATATACAGGGGGTACTGGTACAGAGTCAATGTGGAGGCTATATACAGGGGGTACTGGTACAGAGTCAATGTGGAGGCTATATACAGGGGGTACTGCTACAGAGTCAATGTGGAGGCTATATACAGGGGGTACTGCTACAGAGTCAGTGTGGAGGCTATATACAGGGGGTACTGCTACAGAGTCAATGTGGAGGCTATATACAGGGGGTACTGCTACAGAGTCAGTGTGGAGGCTATATACAGGGGGTACTGCTACAGAGTCAATGTGGAGGCTATATACAGGGGGTACTGGTACAGAGTCAATGTGGAGACTATATACAGGGGGTACTGGTACAGAGTCAATGTGGAGGCTATATACAGGGGGTACTGGTACAGAGTCAATGTGGAGGCTATATACAGGGGGTACTGGTACAGAGTCAATGTGGAGACTATATACAGGGGGTACTGGTACAGAGTCAATGTGGAGGCTATATACAGGGGGTACTGGTACAGAGTCAATGTGGAGGCTATATACAGGGGGTACTGGTACAGAGTCAATGTGGAGGCTATATACAGGGGGTACTGGTACAGAGTCAATGTGGAGGCTATATACAGGGGGTACTGCTACAGAGTCAATGTGGAGGCTATATACAGGGGGTACTGCTACAGAGTCAGTGTGGAGGCTATATACAGGGGGTACTGCTACAGAGTCAATGTGGAGGCTATATACAGGGGGTACTGCTACAGAGTCAGTGTGGAGGCTATATACAGGGGGTACTGCTACAGAGTCAATGTGGAGGCTATATACAGGGGGTACTGGTACAGAGTCAATGTGGAGACTATATACAGGGGGTACTGGTACAGAGTCAATGTGGAGGCTATATACAGGGGGTACTGGTACAGAGTCAATGTGGAGGCTATATACAGGGGGTACTGGTACAGAGTCAATGTGGAGGCTATATACAGGGGGTACTGGTACAGAGTCAATGTGGAGGCTATATACAGGGGGTACTGGTACAGAGTCAATGTGGAGACTATATACAGGGGGTACTGGTACAGAGTCAATGTGGAGGCTATATACAGGGGGTACTGGTACAGAGTCAATGTGGAGGCTATATACAGGTGGTACTGGTACAGAGTCAATGTGGAGGCTATATACAGGTGGTACCGGTACAGAGTCAATGTGGAGGCTATATACAGGTGGTACCGGTACAGAGTCAATGTGGAGGCTATATACAGGGGGTACCGGTACAGAGTCAATGTGGAGACTATATACAGGGGGTACTGGTACAGAGTCAATGTGGAGGCTATATACAGGGGGTACTGGTACAGAGTCAATGTGGAGACTATATACAGGGGGTACTGGTACAGAGTCAATGTGGAGGCTATATACAGGGGGTACCGGTACAGAGTCAATGTGGAGACTATATACAGGGGGTACTGGTACAGAGTCAATGTGGAGGCTATATACAGGGGGTACTGGTACAGAGTCAATGTGGAGGCTATATACAGGTGGTACCGGTACAGAGTCAATGTGGAGGCTATATACAGGTGGTACCGGTACAGAGTCAATGTGGAGGCTATATACAGGTGGTACCGGTACAGAGTCAATGTGGAGGCTATATACAGGGGGTACCGGTACAGAGTCAATGTGGAGACTATATACAGGGGGTACTGGTACAGAGTCAATGTGGAGGCTATATACAGGGGGTACTGGTACAGAGTCAATGTGGAGGCTATATACAGGGGGTACTGGTACAGAGTCAATGTGGAGGCTATATACAGGGGGTACTGGTACAGAGTCAATGTGGAGGTTATATACAGGGGGTACAGAGTCAATGTGGAGGCTATATACAGGGGGTACAGAGTCAATGTGGAGGTTATATACAGGGGGTACTGGTACAGAGTCAATGTGGAGGCTATATACAGGGGGTACTGGTACAGAGTCAATGTGGAGGTTATATACAGGGGGTACAGAGTCAATGTGGAGGCTATATAAAGGGGGTACAGAGTCAATGTGGAGGTTATATACAGGGGGTACAGAGTCAATGTGGAGGCTATATACAGGGGGTACTGGTACAGAGTCAATGTGGAGGCTATATACAGGGGGTACTGGTACAGAGTCAATGTGGAGGTTATATACAGGGGGTACAGAGTCAATGTGGAGGCTATATACAGGGGGTACAGAGTCAATGTGGAGGTTATATACAGGGGGTACAGAGTCAATGTGGAGGCTATATACAGGGGGTACTGGTACAGAGTCAATGTGGAGGCTATATACAGGGGGTACTGGTACAGAGTCAATGTGGAGGCTATATACAGGGGGTACTGGTACAGAGTCAATGTGGAGGCTATATACAGGGGGTACTGGTACAGAGTCAATGTGGAGGCTATATACAGGGGGTACTGGTACAGAGTCAATGTGGAGGCTATATACAGGGGGTACTGGTACAGAGTCAATGTGGAGGCTATATACAGGGGGTACTGGTACAGAGTCAATGTGGAGGCTATATACAGGGGGTACTGCTACAGAGTCAATGTGGAGGCTATATACAGGGGGTACTGCTACAGAGTCAGTGTGGAGGCTATATACAGGGGGTACTGCTACAGAGTCAATGTGGAGGCTATATACAGGGGGTACTGCTACAGAGTCAGTGTGGAGGCTATATACAGGGGGTACTGCTACAGAGTCAATGTGGAGGCTATATACAGGGGGTACTGGTACAGAGTCAATGTGGAGACTATATACAGGGGGTACTGGTACAGAGTCAATGTGGAGGCTATATACAGGGGGTACTGGTACAGAGTCAATGTGGAGGCTATATACAGGGGGTACTGGTACAGAGTCAATGTGGAGGCTATATACAGGGGGTACTGGTACAGAGTCAATGTGGAGGCTATATACAGGGGGTACTGGTACAGAGTCAATGTGGAGACTATATACAGGGGGTACTGGTACAGAGTCAATGTGGAGGCTATATACAGGGGGTACTGGTACAGAGTCAATGTGGAGGCTATATACAGGTGGTACTGGTACAGAGTCAATGTGGAGGCTATATACAGGTGGTACCGGTACAGAGTCAATGTGGAGGCTATATACAGGTGGTACCGGTACAGAGTCAATGTGGAGGCTATATACAGGGGGTACCGGTACAGAGTCAATGTGGAGACTATATACAGGGGGTACCGGTACAGAGTCAATGTGGAGGCTATATACAGGGGGTACTGGTACAGAGTCAATGTGGAGACTATATACAGGGGGTACTGGTACAGAGTCAATGTGGAGGCTATATACAGGGGGTACCGGTACAGAGTCAATGTGGAGACTATATACAGGGGGTACTGGTACAGAGTCAATGTGGAGGCTATATACAGGGGGTACTGGTACAGAGTCAATGTGGAGGCTATATACAGGTGGTACCGGTACAGAGTCAATGTGGAGGCTATATACAGGTGGTACCGGTACAGAGTCAATGTGGAGGCTATATACAGGTGGTACCGGTACAGAGTCAATGTGGAGGCTATATACAGGGGGTACCGGTACAGAGTCAATGTGGAGACTATATACAGGGGGTACCGGTACAGAGTCAATGTGGAGACTATATACAGGGGGTACTGGTACAGAGTCAATGTGGAGGCTATATACAGGGGGTACTGGTACAGAGTCAATGTGGAGGCTATATACAGGGGGTACTGGTACAGAGTCAATGTGGAGGCTATATACAGGTAGTACTGGTACAGAGTCAATGTGGAGGCTATATACAGGTGGTACTGGTACAGAGTCAATGTGGAGGCTATATACAGGGGGTACTGGTACAGAGTCAATATGGAGGCTATATACAGGGGGTACTGGTACAGAGTCAATGTGGAGGCTATATACAGGGGGTACTGGTACAGAGTCAATGTGGAGGCTATATACAGGGGGTACTGGTACAGAGTCAATGTGGAGGCTATATACAGGGGGTACCGGTACAGAGTCAATGTGGAGGCTATATACAGGGGGTACCGGTACAGAGTCAATGTGGAGGCTATATACAGGGGGTACCGGTACAGAGTCAATGTGGAGGCTATATACAGGGGGTACCGGTACAGAGTCAATGTGGAGGCTATATACAGGGGGTACCGGTACAGAGTCAATGTGGAGGCTATATACAGGGGGTACTGGTACAGAGTCAATGTGGAGGCTATATACAGGGGGTACTGGTACAGAGTCAATGTGGAGGCTATATACAGGGGGTACTGGTACAGAGTCAATGTGGAGGCTATATACAGGGGGTACTGGTACAGAGTCAATGTGGAGACTATATACAGGGGGTACTGGTACAGAGTCAATGTGGAGGCTATATACAGGGGGTACTGGTACAGAGTCAATGTGGAGGCTATATACAGGTGGTACTGGTACAGAGTCAATGTGGAGGCTATATACAGGTGGTACCGGTACAGAGTCAATGTGGAGGCTATATACAGGTGGTACCGGTACAGAGTCAATGTGGAGGCTATATACAGGGGGTACCGGTACAGAGTCAATGTGGAGGCTATATACAGGGGGTACTGGTACAGAGTCAATGTGGAGACTATATACAGGGGGTACCGGTACAGAGTCAATGTGGAGGCTATATACAGGGGGTACCGGTACAGAGTCAATGTGGAGACTATATACAGGGGGTACTGGTACAGAGTCAATGTGGAGGCTATATACAGGGGGTACTGGTACAGAGTCAATGTGGAGGCTATATACAGGTGGTACCGGTACAGAGTCAATGTGGAGGCTATATACAGGTGGTACCGGTACAGAGTCAATGTGGAGGCTATATACAGGTGGTACCGGTACAGAGTCAGTGTGGAGACTATATACAGGGGGTACTGGTACAGAGTCAATGTGGAGACTATATACAGGGGGTACTGGTACAGAGTCAATGTGGAGACTATATACAGGGGGTACTGGTACAGAGTCAGTGTGGAGGCTATATACAGGGGGTACTGGTACAGAGTCAATGTGGAGACTATATACAGGGGGTACTGGTACAGAGTCAATGTGGAGGCTATATACAGGGGGTACCGGTACTGAGTCAATGTGGAGGCTATATACAGGGGGTACTGGTACAGAGTCAATGTGGAGGCTATATACAGGGGGTACTGGTACAGAGTCAATGTGGAGGCTATATACAGGGGGTACCGGTACAGAGTCAATGTGGAGACTATATACAGGGTGTTACGGTACAGAGTCAGTGTGGAGACTATATACAGGGGGTACTGGTACAGAGTCAATGTGGAGGCTATATACAGGGGGTACCGGTACAGAGTCAATGTGGAGACTATATACAGGGGGTACTGGTACAGAGTCAATGTGGAGGCTATATACAGGGGGTACTGGTACAGAGTCAATGTGGAGGCTATATACAGGGGGTACTGGTACAGAGTCAATGTGGAGGCTATATACAGGTAGTACTGGTACAGAGTCAATGTGGAGGCTATATACAGGTAGTACTGGTACAGAGTCAATGTGGAGGCTATATACAGGGGGTACTGGTACAGAGTCAATATGGAGGCTATATACAGGGGGTACTGGTACAGAGTCAATGTGGAGGCTATATACAGGGGGTACTGGTACAGAGTCAATGTGGAGGCTATATACAGGGGGTACTGGTACAGAGTCAATGTGGAGGCTATATACAGGGGGTACTGGTACAGAGTCAATATGGAGGCTATATACAGGGGGTACTGGTACAGAGTCAATGTGGAGGCTATATACAGGGGGTACTGGTACAGAGTCAATGTGGAGGCTATATACAGGTGGTACCGGTACTGAGTCAATGTGGAGACTATATACAGGGGGTACTGGTACAGAGTCAATGTGGAGGCTATATACAGGGGGTACTGGTACAGAGTCAATGTGGAGGCTATATACAGGGGGTACCGGTACTGAGTCAATGTGGAGGCTATATACAGGGGGTACTGGTACAGAGTCAATGTGGAGGCTATATACAGGGGGTACTGGTACAGAGTCAATGTGGAGGCTATATACAGGGGGTACTGGTACAGAGTCAATGTGGAGGCTATATACAGGGGGTACCGGTACAGAGTCAATGTGGAGGCTATATACAGGGGGTACTGGTACAGAGTCAATGTGGAGGTTATATACAGGGGGTACCGGTACAGAGTATATGTGTGGGGGCACCGTTTATTTGAGGTAATTGAGGTAGTATATACATCTAGGTGGGGTTATTAAAGTGACTATGCATAGTTAATAAGAGAGTAGCAGCAGCGTAATGCAATTGGATTAGGCCGATGTCAATGAATGGCTGGTCTTGTACCTGAAGGGAAGCTTGAGCACACCTGCACATTGTCAGTGTGATGGGTCTGCAGATCACCAATCAGTAATGTGTCTGGTGAAGGGTTTGAGCACACCTGCACATTGTCAGTGTGATGGGTCTGCAGATCACCAATCAGTAATGTGTCTGGTGAAGGGTTTGAGCACACCTGCACATTGTCAGTGTGATGGGTCTGCAGATCACCAATCAGTAATGTGTCTGGTGAAGGGTTTGAGCACACCTGCACATTGTCAGTGTGATGGGTCTGCAGATCACCAATCAGTAATGTGTCTGGTAAAGGGTTTGAGCACACCTGCACAGTATCGATCAGGGAGTGGTCCCAGAATACCTGTGTGTTGAATCACTTTCAGCAAGTATGCACCCAGCGAGCACACAACGTTCAGAGCACCATATGTCACTTAGAGCTCGGTGAGAGTGTGGTTGTCCTAAGGTTATGTTACATCCTTCCCACAACGTTCTGGGTAATGGTGCAGGATAGTTGCTTGGCTTTGGAACATTCTCAACACATTAAATGACAAACATTATTTTCTAGGTATTTACTTTTAATTAACAGAATTTTTCCTAAAAGTTCAAACGTGTTTACATTGAATTGACATTTTAGTAGTGTTCTAGGATTGTTCTCCAACTGGTTTGACGTTGGGAATGTTTCTCAAATAGATCGGAGAATGTTAAGAAACAAACGTTCTGGGGCCTCCCAGGTAGCCTAGTGGTTAGAGCGTTGGACTAGTAACCGGAAGGTTGCAAGTTCAAATCCCCGAGCTGACAAGGTACAAATCTGTCGTTCTGCCCCTGAACAGGCAGTTAAGCCCACTGTTCCTAGGCCGTCATTGAAAATAAGAATTTGTTCTTAACCGACTTGCCTAGTTAAATAAAGATAAAATTAACCATTTTTAAAAAAGGGCGTTGTACTGCAGCGCCAGCTGTGCCATCAGAGACTCTGTGTACGCGCCCAGGCTCTGCCGTGACCGGGAGGTCCGTGGGGCGACGCACAATTGGCCTAGCGTCGTCCGGGTTAGGGAGGGCTTAGCCGGTAGGGATATGCTTGTCTCATCGCGCACCAGCGACTCCTGTGGCGGGCCGGGTGCAGTATGCGCTAACCAAGGTTGCCAGGTTAAATAGAGGTAAATGTGTTTCCTCTGACACATCGGTGCGGCTGGCTTCCGGGTTGGATGCGCGCTGTGTTAAGAAGCAGTGCGGCTTGGTTGGGTTGTGTATCTTACAATGACCCTGATATGTGGTTGTCCCAGCTATCTGAAGATGAATACAATGACCCTGATATGTGGCTGTCCCACCTAGATATCTGAAGATGAATACACTTACAGAATGGTGGGACACACAGTGAAGAGTCTATGTTAAGAGCCCTCGCTGATCTGGGAGTATAGATGTCCTTCTGACGTACTGAGGGGGGAGAGGTAGGGGAGGGTCTGTCTGTCTCTCTGGAGATCACTAGCTTTAATCTGTTAATGGCTGTGCAGCGAGTACACACAGCACACCTTGGGGTTATCACAATGCAGTACAACTAACCTGCTGAGTCACTTTATCTTCCAGGAAGTAAAGTCTAATTTAGCTTTGGGGATTTACTGATGTTCTTCTAAAGTCTGGACACACCCTCACCCTTCCTCAGGTTTCCCCCAGTCCTTTATTCTCCTTAGGGTTGTAAAATTCTGTGAATGTTCAATAAATTCCCTGGTTTCCAGGAATCCCAGTTGGAGGGAATAAGCAGGAAATACATAATCCTCCAAACCAGGATTTCTGGGAAAACCAGGGAATTTATTGAAAATTCCCGGGAAGTTTGCAACCCTAATTCTCCTTTTTTAACCTCTTTTTAACCATAATAAGCTTCAGCGAGGACAGGTGTGCTACTTTCCCCTTCATTATCTCCTATTGAAATGTCTGAGACAGCATAGTCTCTGAATGACAACATCTGGTGGGAATCCTGTCTGTCGATACATGGTTTTAGTACTATTTATCTTGATCTTCCAACCATGCTTTCTTAAGTGGTTCCCTTCCTGACTGGCTGATTCTCATTCTTGATAGGGTTAGTGGTGCATTCTATCCATGTCAACCTATCGTCACAACAGCACATTATCACAGACATGATATGAAAGTGAGTGATTTTTTTTGGGGGGGGGAGGTTTTAACAGTGGCCTGTGTGCCTGTCTTTTTGTGTGTTACGTATCCTGGCTGACAGCTGCTGCATATGAAGAGTAATAAATACCTGACTGTGAATAAGCGTCTGCCTGCCCTGCTGGAGAAGAACGCCATGCGGGTCACCCTGGACGGGACGGGGAATGAGGGCTCCTGGATGTTCATCCAACCCTTCTGGAAGCTAAGGGCCAACGGAGACAATGTAACTCGACTAACTCGTATTACAGTACAGACTCAAATGACATTAATACACACTAACCTAAATGTTAGCTTCAACCAAGAAAAGTACCATAACCACTATCCAGAAGGATACTGCCAATTATAGCATTGGCTTGTTTTTTTTTTTTTTTACTGTGATGAGTACAGAGTACAGACATCGGTCGGAATTATCAGTCATCCAAGGTACATAACCGCAACCAGTCTGGTCATGTGTTGTTCTGCAGGTAGTGGTGGGAGACAAGGTGATCCTGAACCCAGTGAATGCAGGCCAGCCCCTACACGCCAGCAACTATGAGCTGTCCGACCACACGGGATGCAAAGAGGTAATGGAGAGTTCTGTCGTCATAACCACATCGTCTGATTCATCCGCGGCAAACTCTCTGGAAGAGTGAGGCTTCTTCCTGTCACACCCACCCACGCACCGAACACACACACACACACACACACACAAAACAGTTCTTACTGACGGCAATGATGAATAGCTGTAATGTTAATCTCTTGTGAAACAGATCTACTCGTTTTGAGATTTTAGCTCTGGGTTATCCAGATGAGTCTACTGTAAATGCAACAGGTGTGCCATGGTGTGTGTGTGTGTGTGTGTCCCTCTGCAGGTGAACTCTGTGAACAGCAACACTAGCTGGAAGATCAACCTGTTCATGATGTTCAGTGACCATAAGGATGAGGTCTTGAAAGGAGTAAGCGTCCTGTAACGTCCTTGACGTACACTATCTATCACTGTGATGAATTTCTTCTTCACTCTCACAGCCTAACACGAATAATAGCATTAGGACCTCCAGCTTGAGATGAACGCGTCGCTTTGCTGCTGTGTCCCGTCAGGGGGATGTGGTGCGGTTGTTCCATGCGGAGCAGGAGAAGTTCCTGACCTGTGACGAGTACAAGGTCAAGCTGCATGTGTTCCTCCGTACCACCTTGCGCCAGTCTGCTACCTCTGCCACCAGCTCCAATGCCCTGTGGGAAGTGGAGGTTGGTACACACACACACACACAATATGCTCTGTTGTACCGTAGCTAAATGGTTTAAGGAATGACCTGAGGTTTGTTTTTGATGGTGTGATCCCCCCCCCCACAAGGTGGTACATCATGATCCGTGTCGAGGAGGGGCTGGACACTGGAACACTCTCTATCGTTTTAAACACCTTGCCACAGGGAGTTACCTGGCAGCTGAGGTAACACCCTGATAAATACTGCTTATTCGACCACGGCTTTTAGTCACCACGTTGTGGTCACTGTAGTGATGTTGTTCATTTAAATTGATGTATTGATGTTGGGTCGTTTTACCTCATAGAGCATCGGTGTGTTGTTATCGTTGCTTTAGGAAAATCCGGGTTACAAAGGTGACGGCGTTGAAATCCAGACGTCGGTGATCGACGATACGGTACGCACACTATATTATTTGACTGTCTAGGGTTACTCATGCCGGTGTAATGCTGACAGTCAGTGTTACTGTGTTAAACCCTGACCCTTGACCCCTGCCCTCTGTAGCAGGACAGTAGAAGAAAACTGAAGATGTTGGGCGAGAGGATCAAGTACAAGCTGTCGGCTATGCCACATGGGAATGACATTGCCTCTTTGTTTGAGCTAGACCCCACAACTCTGCAGAAAACAGACTCCTTTGTGCCAAGGTAGTGTACTGCGTCGACTCTGCACAGACTGTACCATACAAGCAAAGACTTACAGTATGTTTCACTGGCTCTCTATTGTAAACTTTCTTCCTCTCAGGAATTCGTATGTGCGCCTCAGACACCTATGCACCAACACGTGGATCCAGAGTACCAACGTGCCCATAGATATAGATGAGGAGAGACCTATTAGACTCATGGTAAGTACAGGCTGTTTGTTGTAAACTCACTGTCACTTGACACTGACTTCCTGTCAGACAACAGACCGTTTTTCTGTTCCATGTCCCTCTCTCAGCTGGGCACCTGTCCTACCAAAGAGGATAAGGAGGCCTTTGCCATCGTGTCAGTGCCAGTGATGGAGATCCGGGACCTGGACTTTGCCAACGATGCCAGTTTCATGTTGAGCACCGTAGTGGACAGGTTTAACGAGGGATTTATCAGCCCCAATGACAGAAGGTAAAGTGTCTGCAGAAAAGGCTTAAAAAATATATATCCATGAAATCAAACCATTTGTATGAAAGAAAGCTTTTGGTCTGTTTCCTCTCCGTTCTACTTGATTGAGGTCAGTATTTTAAGAGCTAGCACTGTAGCAGTCAATAGGGTTAGTTCCCTGGCCAGACCAGTAACAGCTGTGTGTGTGTGTGTGTGTGTGTGTGTGTGTGTGTGTGTGTGTGCAGGTTTGCCATTAAGCTGCTAGAGGATCTGGTGTTCTTTGTGGTGGACACGCCCAACAGCGGTCAGGTTGTGCTAGATGTGGTGATGACCAAGGTCAACCGAGAGAGACAGAAACTCATGAGGGAACAAAACATCCTCAAACAGGTCAGAAGAACCATTTTAAACAAGCCTAGTGTAATGGCTCCTGCCTAAACATCAGATCGGTGATCACATATAGGTTTATTTTCTTGTCATAATTATATCCATATTGTCACGTTACCTTGAATACTTCTTTATTCTTTTGTCCTGCCACAGATCTTTGGGATCCTGAAGGCCCCGTTCAAGGATAAAGGGGCAGAAGGCCCACTGCTGCGATTGGAGGAGCTGTCAGACCAGAAGAATTTCCCTTACCAGTACATGTTTCGCCTCTGTTACCGGGTGCTGCGACATTCACAGCAGGACTACCGCAAGAACCAGGTACTACTGTACACCACATTGACTGACATTCTGTAACAGGGTAGATTACTTTTCCTGACCCAATATAAAATGATTGATCCCTGGGCCTCCTTAGCTGCTAAATGCTGAAGCTAAATGTAGAGCAACAGGCCACTTGGATGATACACACCACTCTGCCCCCCCCCCCCCCCCCCCCCGCCCATCAGGAGCACATAGCCAAGCAGTTTGGGTTGATGCAGTCTCAGATTGGCTATGACATCCTGGCTGAGGACACCATCACTGCCCTGCTGCACAACAACCGCAAGCTGCTGGAGAAACACATCACTAAGAAGGAGGTGGAGACCTTCGTTAGCCTGGTCCGCAAGAACAGGGAACCCAGGTGAGGAGAGAGACCCCCCCCCCCCTACCCCCCCCAAACTAATATTCAAATAATATTTATGTTAATTCATAACCTTTGTAACTTAAACATCGGCCTGTTTCCCCTCAGGTTTCTGGACTACTTGTCAGATCTGTGTGTGTCCAACAACGTGGCCATTTCTGTAACTCAGGAGTTGATCTGTAAGTGTGTGCTGGATCCCAGGAACCAAGACATTCTCATCAAGACCGAGTAAGTGGTGCTCTTCTTTACTGTGTAAAATTCCTACACACACAAAAGCAAATACAGTTGACATGCAATGGCCTCTCTGTGTGTGTGTGTTTTTTCTTCTGAGTTGAGTGTTCATGATCTAATGTGTTTGCCCATGCAGACGGCGCGTGCCCAAAGAGATGCCCCATGCCACTGAATTCATGGGCATGGAGGAGTATGCTGACGATGATGAGGTGTGGCTGGTCTGGACTGACAAGACCAACGAGAAGCAAGAGAAGGGCATCAGACAACTAGCCCAGGAGGCCAGACAGGGGAACGCCCATGACGAGAACGTGCTCAGATACTATAGGTAGATGGATTTATTTATTTAACCTTTTATTTATCCTAAAGGAGACTACGTATCTAACATCAGTGGGCGCAACTTTGGTTTTAGAAGTGGGGGGGATAAGTTGGCGGGGGGGGGGGGGTGTCTGGGTGGGTCTCCCATTTTTGTGGGGCATCTAAAGCTTATTTTCTGCATTTCTACACAATATAATATGACCCATGACCCTTCTAGCCAGCTCTATGTAGAACATGAAGTAAGCAAAATGCCCCCAGTCATCAAGCTGGGTAAGAGATCGTTATTAAATATTGTTTAAGTGATTGATAAGACTGAACTAGATCCATGATAATTCAATAATTTTATATTGTGTTGTACCTTTTAACCAATAGTCTAACAAATGAACAACTCTTACAAATAAAGTACAAAGACATCCTCTATGTCTGTCACGTGTACACCCTCTCCGGCCTCTAGGTCACCAGGCTGCTCATTATGACAAACACCCGTCACCATCGTTACGCGCATCACCTCCTTGATTACCTGCCCTATATAGGTCACTCCCTTCGGTTCCTTCCTTCCCCAGGCGTCATTGTTTCTGTTCCTGGGTCATGTCTGTGCGTTGTTTGTGTTACGTGTTTGCGTCATTTATTTTATTAAATCACTCCCTCCCTGAACTCGCTTCCCGACTCTCAGCGCACATCGTTACAATATCAACTTTCGGCCAGAACGCCCAACCAGCCCACTCAGGGGAAAGTTTAATAAAAAACGCTCATACATCTACACATTATCACACAGAAACAGTCCATCCTCCATATAATTCATATCATAGGCCTAATAGTACTGTAGAACTCTTCTTACTTGCACACTATAGCTGGGTCACGGCCATCCTACCGCTAGGGGTCCCTGTAGCGACCCAACCCAACCCCACTCTGCTTAAGGATCTTAGTGAAACATTCATTATTGTTTTCAGATGTGTTAGGCCAAGGCCAGAGTGACAACCAACAGTACGGAAGAACCCCAGGGCCAGGACTGAGCACCCCAGCAGCTAGGGATTGCCTAAATAGGTATCTCCTTTGACATGGGCACGTTTTCAATAGACTTATTTTGTCATACAGTATTCTATATAAGGGTTTTAGCCCTTATGAAAGTTGCCCAGTATACCCTTAATCTTGTAATAAATCTAGTGATGCAAAACTTGACATTTCTTCCATCCATTGTGGGAGGTTAACCAACCTTCCAATTAATGGCAATGCATTTCTTAGCTGCTATAAATTCTAGGTTACACGGTTTCTTCTGATAAGTCTCCAGTATCAACATTTACAAGCAAAGAAAAACCGAGTGAAGGGAGAATCTGTAGACATGCTGAGATAAAAGAACATACTCTTTGCCAGAATTCAGCCAGCCTTCACGAGACCATAACATATGCAAATATGTCCCCTTTTGTGTTTTACACCTCCAGCAGAATGACATTTCTGAGTGCATGATATTCACTTACGCTAGCATATAGTATGTTCTCTGGATGGTCTTAAACTGCAGTAATTTATGTCTGAGATTATATGAACATGACGGGGCATTCAAACACATCTGTATCCATTCATCATCATCATCAATAGTGTCTCCCAGGTCTTCCTTACATTTTTGTTTTGTCTCATTGCGAAAAGCCTCTCAACCCTCGATACAGTTTGGAAATCAACTTTAGAGGTTTGTCAGACGACCTTAAAATAGGTTCAATAAACTGTATCTGCAAAAGTTCACCTCTGCTCCGTCACAGACTGGTCTTCCCTAGCTGCCTGACCTCTGCTCCGTCACAGACTGGTCTTCCCTAGCTGCCTGACCTCTGCTCCGTCACAGACTGGTCTTCCCTAGCTGCCTGACCTCTGCTCCGTCACAGACTGGTCTTCCCTAGCTGCCTGACCTCTGCTCCGTCACAGACTGGTCTTCCCTAGCTGCCTGACCTCTGCTCCGTCACAGACTGGTCTTCCCTAGCTGCCTGACCTCTGCTCCGTCACAGACTGGTCTTCCCTAGCTGCCTGACCTCTGCTCCGTCACAGACTGGTCTTCCCTAGCTGCCTGACCTCTGCTCCGTCACAGACTGGTCTTCCCTAGCTGCCTGACCTCTGCTCCGTCACAGACTGGTCTTCCCTGACCTCTGCTCCGTCACAGACTGGTCTTCCCTAGCTGCCTGACCTCTGCTCCGTCACAGACTGGTCTTCCCTAGCTGCCTGACCTCTGCTCCGTCACAGTCTGGTCTTCCCTGACTGCCTGACCCTGATGAGACCCCTGTCACCATCTGATCCTGCTCAGATGAGGCATGACAAAGAATTACCTTGGTGTACATTTATACATTATATTATCCAATAATAAAAATGGTTAAATAATTGAAATTACCATTATTCCCTGATCCCAGACTGTAGCCATCAACTCGAGATGGAACTTTGTATCTATTCGCTGATTGTTATAATATACAGCAAAATTCACCTGAGCTCCGTAGACTGGTCTTCCCTGGTTGTCTGATCCTGCTGGAACACCTGTCACCATCTGATCCTGCCAAGACATTATGAGCATAGTGTTGTGTATTGACTGCGCACCATGACAGTGAAGCCTGTAGAGCTGTTTACATCGTGTCAGTGTGAAAAGTAGTGAATTAATTAGGGAAACTGACAGATCAATAAAGTTACATTGCTATACTGACTAATAAAAACTCACATTGCGCTGAAAAAAACAAATACAATATCGGTTTTCAATCATTTGGCCTAGTGTGGTCTAGTGTGGATTGAGACAAAAATATTATCTAAGGTTAATGAGCTAGCTAGCGTTAGCCAACTTTTGGCTAGCTCTAGCTAATGGTACATCATCAAATTGACTTCTGTTGAAATGGGACAAAACAAAGGCTACAAAACATTTCCATACACGCGAGCTGTTAGATACTGCTACCTGACAGATAGTTAGAGGCTAGCTAGAGCTCAACTGGCTATGGTAGCTACTAGCAAGCTGCTAGTAGTTCATTCACTTCAGTCGAGAGGGAATGAAACATTAGCTAACGTAACATGTCAGTTACACTACTAGCTCAGCACTGGGAATAAATACTCCCCCCTCCCCCTGTCAAACAGCAGTTACCTTGCCAGCTAGGTCAGTCAACTAAAGAGTAGCCAGTTTCTGCTCTGCTTGCACTCACAACTCATTGAAAGAGCGTAACAGACAGCAGCTGCCGCTGTTCATCTCTCACATGCTGGTCCTATACACCAGCTTTCAGAAGCCTTGCCTACCTGACCTTTCTGAGGCATCCGCATGGTCCTAAAGCACACGGCCGCCATGTTTTGTATCACAGTGCAATGATAAAACTGGGGGGAGGACAAAAATGCAATTTCATAATGCGGGAGTCCACAGTGAAAGTGAAAGTTGCAACCCTTCCCTTATGTCTAGATATGGGAATGTACTGTTACTAAAGGTCATGTGAACATGAAATTGTACTAATCTGAAGTATTTCAACCCTGTGACCTACTTTGATGAAGTCGTGTGTATACTTCATTCTCAAACCTTCCCCTTTGTCCCTGCAGGTACCAGCTGAAGCTGTATGCTCGGATATGTCTGGACCGCCAGTACCTGGCCATAGGTGAGATCTCTAAGCAGCTGGATGTGGAACTCATCTTCTTGTGTATGATGGACGAGACGCTGCCCTTTGACCTCAGAGCCTCCTTCTGCCGACTCATGCTGCACACGCACGTCGACCGAGACCCTCAGGAGCTGGTGACCCCTGTCAAGTTTGCACGTCTGTGGACAGAGATCCCAACCTCCATCACAATTAAAGAGTAAGACTTCAAGCATTTTTCCCAGAACATTGCATTGTGCACATTGAGGTACAGTTTAACTAAGGCTGTGTATTTCTTTATCTCTTCCCTTGCTTAGTTATGATTCCAACATGGATGACTTGCGGGACAATAAGAAGAACAAGTTTGCCAACACCATGGTGTTCATGGAGGAGTACCTCAACAACGTCCTCAATGACGACCTGCCTTTCGCTGACGAGGAGAAGAACAAACTCACCTATGAGGTGTCAATTCCCTCCTCATTCCTATTCCCATTTAACAATACTGTGAATACCTCAAAAACACCTATATTTGGTAATGGTACAAGAACTCTCTGGCTCGCTACCACTTTAGAATGATAACTGCTAGAATGATAACTGCTAGAATGTTCTGTCCCCTCAGGTGGTGAGCCTGGCCAGACACCTCATCTACTTCGGCTTCTACAGTTTCTTTGAGCTGCTGAGGTTGACACGCACTCTTCTGGGAATCATTGACTGTATTCCCAACCCTTCCCTTCACCCTGTGCTACAGGACGATGGCAGTGGTAAGAGGATAAGAAACACCTCTTCTCTGCATTCAACAGTATTAGGGGAGAATTACCACACATTTTATGAAAAACAAACTGACGGTACAACTGACGTTCATATTCGGGTTTCCTCAATGCTTTTCACCATCTCCGTAATAATGAATTGGTTTCAGGGTTCTTTACATCTCCCATTCTGTGTTTTAGGAAAGAACATGAAGCGTTCCATCCATGGCGTGGGTCAGATGATGTCCACCATGGTACTGACCAGGAAACAGTCCATGTTTGGAGGTCCAGGGAGGAGTGTTTCCATTATAGAAGGACCGAACCGCAGCAAGGACAGCATCGGCAAACAGGACATCACCGTCATGGACACCAAGTTGAAAATACTGGAAATCCTGCAGGTTTGATAAACCTACTGGAAGCTACGACATCTTCTCATAGGGTTGTGTTTATGCTTGTAATGGAAAACAAGTCATAGCCCTTCATGGATCCCTTTTAATGCTAAGCGCTGTTCTTTCTTTCTCTTGTTGATCTTCAGTTTATCCTGAATGTCCGCCTGGACTACCGGCTCTCCTTCCTGCTGTCTGTCTTCAAGAAAGAGTTTGTTGATGTTTATCCCATGGCAGATGCCGATGCTACAACATCAATGGAGCAAGCAGGTAGTGCAGTGGCCATTTTAAGGGACCCATTGCTGTCTACATTATTCCTCTTTGAACAGCTGCTCTCCACCTCAATAAATCACATCCTTAACTCTGTCTTTAAACAGCCACCATCAACCTGCAGCACATAGGAGATCAGGCGGAGGCCATGTTTGGTGTGGGGTAGGTTCACTACAGAATTCCTTCTCCAGAACATGTGTTGTTGTTATAATAATAATAATAATAATAAGTCATTTAGCAGATGCCTTTATTCAAAGCGACTTACATTCATGCATGCATACATGTTACATATGGGCAGTCCCGGGAATTGAAACTACAATATTGGTATTGCAAGAGCCATGCGCTACCAACTGAGATACAGAGGAGCACATACTAACCCATGAGGACTATGTCCTCTTGTCAGGAAGGGTAACAGCATGCTAACCCGTGACTGTGTCCTCTTGTCAGGAAGGGGAACAGCATGCTAACCTGTGACTGTGTCCTCCTGTCAGGAAGGGTAACAGCATGCTAACCCTTGACTGTGTTCTCCTGTCAGGAAGGGGAACAGCATGCTAACCCGTGACTGTGTCCTCCTGTCAGGAAGGGGAACAGCATGCTAACCCGTGACTGTGTCCTCCTGTCAGGAAGGGGAACAGCATGCTAACCCGTGACTGTGTTCTCCTGTCAGGAAGGGTAACAGCATGCTAACCCTTGACTGTGTTCTCCTGTCAGGAAGGGGAACAGCATGCTAACCCGTGACTGTGTCCTCCTGTCAGGAAGGGGAACAGCATGCTAACCTGTGACTGTGTCCTCCTATCAGGAAGGGGAACAGCATACTAACCCGTGACTGTGTTCTCCTGTCAGGAAGGGTAACAGCATGCTAACCCGTGACTGTGTCCTCCTGTCAGGAAGGGTAACAGCATGCTAACCCGTGACTGTGTCCTCCTATCAGGAAGGGGAACAGCATGCTAACCCGTGACTATGTCCTCCTGTCAGGAAGGGTAACAGCATACTAACCCGTGACTGTGTCCTCCTATCAGGAAGGGGAACAGCATGCTAACCCGTGACTATGTCCTCCTGTCAGGAAGGGTAACAGCATGCTAACCCGTGACTGTGTCCTCCTATCAGGAAGGGTAACAGCATGCTAACCCGTGACTGTGTTCTCCTGTCAGGAAGGGTAACAGCATGCTAACCCGTGACTGTGTCCTCCTGTCAGGAAGGGTAACAGCATGCTAACCCGTGACTGTGTTCTCCTGTCAGGAAGGGTAACAGCATGCTAACCCGTGACTGTGTTCTCCTGTCAGGAAGGGTAACAGCATGCTAACCCGTGACTGTGTCCTCCTATCAGGAAGGGGAACAGCATACTAACCCGTGACTATGTCCTCTTGTCAGGAAGGGTAACAGCATGCTAACCCGTGACTGTGTCCTCCTATCAGGAAGGGTAACAGCATGCTAACCCGTGACTGTGTCCTCCTGTCAGGAAGGGTAACAGCATGCTAACCCGTGACTGTGTCCTCCTATCAGGAAGGGGAACAGCATACTAACCCGTGACTGTGTCCTCCTATCAGGAAGGGGAACAGCATACTAGAGGTGGATGATGAGGGAGGTCGAATGTTCTTGAGGGTGTTGATCCACCTCACCATGCATGATTACCCTCCACTGGTGTCTGGGGCCCTCCAGCTGCTCTTCAAGCACTTCAGCCAGAGACAGGAGGTGCTGCACACCTTTAAACAGGTAAGGAGATCAATTCAAAATGATGAAATCACTGAAGGCAAAAACAAATAATAAACAAACAATAATGACCTGCACTCCAATATAAACTTGGTACAGTATCGTCAAGTACTCAATTGCCATCTCTTTCTTATACAGTATCTATATATTCTTGCCATCTTTGTTTCCTGGTCACTCTGAAATTCTCTCCATGTTGTCCTCAGGTCCAGTTGTTGATCTCGGGGCAGGATGTTGATAACTACAAGCTGATAAAGAGTGACCTTGACCTTCTCCGCACCATGGTGGAGAAGTCTGAGCTCTGGGTGGACAAGAAGAGCGGCTCTGGAGGAGGGGAGGGGAAGAAAGACAAAAATGAAAATGTAGAGGTGAGGGCTTTAGATTGAAGAAACTCTATTATTATTACCAGTGTAGGAACTAACACCGTGCTAACACCGTGCTAACACCATGCTAACAGCACTTAGTGTTTGAACTAACACCGTGCTAACAGCACTTAGTGTAGGAACTAACACCGTGCTAACACCGTGCTAATAGCACTTAGTGTAGGAACTAACACCGTGCTAACAGCACTTAGTGTAGGAACTAACACCATGCTAACAGCACTTAGTGTGGGAACTAACACCGTGCTAACAGCACTTAGTGTAGGAACTAACACCGTGCTAACAGCACTTAGTGTAGGAACTAACACCGTGCTAACACCGTGCTAACAGCACTTAGTGTAGGAACTAACACCGTGCTAACAGCACTTAGTGAAGGAACTAACACCGTGCTAACAGCACTTAGTGAAGGAACTAACACCGTGCTAACAGCACTTAGTGTAGGAACTAACACCGTGCTAACAGCACGTAGTGTAGGAACTAACACCGTGCTAGCAGCACTTAGTGTAGGAACTAACACCGTGCTAGCAGCACTTAGTGTAGGAACTAACACCGTGCTAACAGCACTTAGTGTAGGAACTAACACCGTGCTAACAGCACTTAGTGTAGGAACTAACACCGTGCTAACAGCACTTAGTGTAGGAACTAACACCGTGCTAGCAGCACTTAGTGTAGGAACTAACACCGTGCTAGCAGCACTTAGTGTAGGAACTAACACCGTGCTAACAGCACTTAGTGTAGGAACTAACACCGTGCTAACAGCACTTAGTGTAGGAACTAACACCGTGCTAAAACCGTGCTAACACCATGCTAACAGCACTTAGTTTAGAAACTAACACCATGCTAACAACACTTAGTGTAGGAACTAACACCGTTCTAACAGCACTTAGTGTAGGAACTAACACCGTGCTAACACCGTGCTAACAGCACTTAGTGTAGAAACTAACACCGTGCTAACAGCACTTAGTGTAGAAACTAACACCGTGCTAACAGCACTTCTTATTTCCTTTTAGATGGACTTAGAGGATGTGACCCTGAAGAAAGAGCATTCGGATAAGAGCAATGAGAACTACCAGAAAGTCAGAGAGGTGTGTATCTTTTCCATTGGAGCTGTCACGTTTTCCTTCAGCCAGGTTAGCATGTCCCATAGTCCCCGCGGAGTAGTGTTGGGCTGTATTTCTGAAGATATTCTGTTTCCTCCAGATCATGGAGCGTCTGAATAAGATGTGCAGCACAGGGGTGTGGAAAAAGCAGCAGAGGCTCCTGAAGAACATGGGAGCCCACAAAGTGATGCTGGACCTGCTGCAGGTGTCATATGATCAGGTGAGGGATGTACGTGAACGGTGCCTTACCCCCACACTGACAACAAAACACATAGTCCAATAATAACATATCTACTAAAACATCCCGGTGTTGTTATTTAAAGCCACCCTAAATAACATGACCTCTCTCTCTCTCTCTTTCTCTCTCTCTTGTTCTCTCTCTCTCGTTCACTCACTCACTCACTCACTCACTTTCCTGGTTCTCAGCATGACACCAAGATGCAAGGGATCATCAGGTGCACTCACCTGTTCCTGCAGAAGTTCTGCATGGGGAACCTGGAGAACCAGGTGCTGCTTCATAAGAACCTCAGCCTCTTCCTGAACCCAGGAGTGAGTGAATTCACACACCATGTTGTTTTCTACTTCAATCCATCCTATTCTCATCAGAATAATGAACCATCTCTCCCCCTTTCTCCCTTCCCCTCTCTCCCTTCCGCTTCCCCTCTCTCTCTTCCCCTTCCCCTCTCTCTCCCTTCCTCTCCCTCTCTTCCTCTCTGTCTCTCCCTTCTCCCCTCTCTCTCCCCCTTCTCTTTTCCCATCTCTATCCCTTCCCCCCCTTCTCATCCTCTTGCTCCCTCTCTCCCTTCCCCATTTCTCTCTCTCCTTTCCCCCCTCTCCCCATTCCCCCTCTCCCTTTCCCCTCTCTCTCTTTCTCTCTGTCCCTTCCCCTCTCTCTTTCTCTCTGTTCCTTCCTTCCTTCCTTCCTCTCTCTCGCTCTCTCTTTCTCTCTCCCCCTTTCTCCCTCGCTCTCTCTCTCCCTTCCCCCGTTTCTCTCTCTCCCCCTTCCCCCGTTTCTCTCTCTCCCCCTTCCCCTCTCTCCCCCTTCCCCTCTCTCCCCCTTCCCCTCTCTCCCCCTTCCTTCTCTCTCTCCAGCTCATGGAGGCTGAGACGGTTCAGCACATCTTCAGTAATAACTACCAACTGTGTACAGAGATCAGTGAGAACGTGCTGCAGCACTTCGTCCACTGCCTGGCCACTCACGGACGCCACGTCCAGTACCTCAACTTCCTGCACACCATCATCAAGGCCGAGGGGAAGTATGTGAAGAAGTGTCAGGACATGATCATGACTGAGGTAAGGAACCTTCCCCCACAATGCATTGTTAACCCTGACTTTTTGGTATGGAATCAACCTCTAAAAGTTGTAAATAATGCTGAAGTTTTTTTCCATGTTTATCTTGTCTAGTCTGTTTCACAATCCAACGTTTGTGTGTGAAACGCTACTAAAATAACGACGTAACTGTTCATCTCACACGGTGTGGTTGTCTCCCCTCTAGTTAACCAACGGCGGTGAGGACGTGGTGGTGTTTTATAATGACAAGGCGTCATTTTCCACCATGCTGGAGCTGATGGCAGAGTCCAGGGAGGGGGTTCAGGAGCACAGCCCCCTGCGCTACCACATCTCTCTGGTGGAGCTGCTATCTGCCTGCGCTGAGGGCAAGAACGTTTACACAGAGATCAAATGTACCTCGCTGCTGCCCCTAGAGGACGTGGTGAGAGTGGTCACACACGAGGATTGCATCACAGAGGTATGTCTCAAATGGAACAGGCATATAATTAATTAGTTAGTAGCCTACATTATCCTCATTTAGAGAAAAAAAACACAGCAGCAGCATGCAATGATCTGCGGACATACACCTGCGAAGGTAATGTTAACATTATCATTACAAAAATGTAAAGAAGGCTGACCCAGCTGTGTGTGTGTGTGTGTGTGTGTGTGTGTGTGTGTGTGTGTGTGTGTGTGTGTGTGTGTGTGTGTGTGTGTGTGTGTGTGTGTTCCTCAGGTGAAGGTTGCCTATGTGAATTTTGTGAATCACTGCTACGTAGACACAGAGGTAGAGATGAAGGAGATTTACACCAGCAACCACATCTGGAAACTGTTTGAGGACTTCATCGTGGACATGGCCAGGGTAAGTCTCACTCCCCAATCAATGAGACCACTCTCACCCACAAGTCTCATCCTCTCTGTGTTTTCCGCAATCACATGACACGGCAAGATTGTATCCTGTATTTTAAGCCTTTTCCAGAAATGAGAATTACATCAAACATGAAAGCGATTGTCTGAGGATGGAGCTGGACCATCTGACATAAAAAAGATAAGGGGAAGTTTGATGAAAAAGCTTTAAATAAAAAGGTTCAAATCCAGACATGTCGCATGATGGCGTGAAACAAAGGGCCCTAACAGGATCCTACTGCCTGACCTGACCCGTGGGTCTTTGGGTAAAGTAACCCCGGCCTTTCATCTACAGTTCTTGTCCTCTCTAATCCCTCTAGGTGTGTAACAAGAGAGAGAAGCGTCTGACTGACCCAATCCTGGAGAAGTACATCATCAACGTGGTGTTTGACACCATCAATGCCTTCTTCAGCTCCCCCTTCTCTGAAAACAGCACCTCTCTACAGGTCAGCACACTGCTGCTGCCTACTCAGAGGCTTTGTCATGATATAACGTTTGCTGTAGAGCCTATGTATTGTCTTACAGTGTTTGTGTAGTCAGGAAGTGTAATGAATTCTCATTGTGTGACTCTGATATCCTCTGTGCCTTTAACCAGACCCACCACACCACAGTAACGCAGCTGCTCCAGTCTAGCATGCGTCTGCTGGAATGTCCCTGGCTGCAGCAGCAACACAGAGGCCTGGTGGAGACCTGCATCCGTACCCTGGCTATGACAGGTGAGACAGACCTACTGCTGCAGGGCCCAGAGGTGGGCTACAGTCAGGGGTATACAGGGCCCAGAGGTGGGCTACAGTCAAGGGCATACAGGGCCCAGAGGTGGGCTACAGTCAGGGCCATACAGGGCCCAGAGGTGGGCTACAGTCAGGGCCATACAGGGCCCAGAGGTGGGCTACAGTCAGGAGCATACAGGGCCCAGAGGTGGGCTACAGTCAGGGCTCAGAGGTGGGCTACAGTCAGGGCCATACAGGGCCCAGAGGTGGGCTACAGTCAGGGGCATACAGGGCCCAGAGGTGGGCTACAGTCAGGGCCATACAGGGCCCAGAGGTGGGCTACAGTCAGGGCCATACAGGGCCCAGAGGTGGGCTACAGTCAGGGCCATACAGGGCCCAGAGGTGGGCTACAGTCAGGGGTATACAGGGCCCAGAGGTGGGCTACAGTCAGGGCCATACAGGGCCCAGAGGTGGGCTATATTCAGGGCCATATAGGGCCCAGAGGTGGGCTACAGTCAGGGCCATACAGGGCCCAGAGGTGGGCTACAGTCAGGGCCATACAGGGCCCAGAGGTGGGCTACAGTCAGGGCCATACACGGCCCAGAGGTGGGCTACAGTCAGGGGTATACAGGGCCCAGAGGTGGGCTACAGTCAGGGCCATACAAGGCCCAGAGGTGGGCTACAGTCAGGGGCATGCAAGGCCCAGAGGTGGGCTACAGTCAGGGCTATACAGGGCCCAGAGGTGGGCTACAGTCAGGGCCATACAGGACCTAGACACACAAGGTCAAATTAAGTCGGGGGCGGCAGGTAGCCTAGTGGTTAGAGCGTTGGACTAGTAATCGAAAGGTTGCAAGATCGAATTGAGCTGACAAGGTAAAAATCTGTCGTTCTGCCCCTGAATAAGGCAGTTAACCTACCGTTCCTAGGCTGTCATTGTATATGAGAATTTGTTCTTAACTGACTTCCCTAGTTTAAATAAAGGTTTGTAAATATAACTTAAGATTGTTCTACATTGTTTGAATGGGAGTACCTTTTGATCTTAATGATGACTTTCTCCAATCTTATGTGTGCAGCGAAGAACCGCTCCATATCCCTGCCCCTGGACCTGGAGTCTCAGATCACCACCATGCTGAGCAGCAGTTCCCTCAACTCTCTGTCCCGCTCCAACCCCAACTACAAGAGCTCCACCCGCTCCAGCCGCCCCTCCGCCCCCAACAACCCCTGGGACTACAAGAACATCATTGAGAAGCTGCAGGTTGGACCCATAATCCACCCTGCTCCCATTCCCCTACTGTGTCCATCACTTTATTCAGCCATAGACACAACAGAAAGAGCAGTGGGAAAATTCCTTGGCCTCCGTCTCTCTGTTTGTTCACTGTTCTTGAGGGTTTGGTGTTTGACCCAGCGGGGTTATAACCCTGTCCCTTCTCTCTGTTTGTTCCTCTACACTGATGTTATCTCCATCTTTTATCGTATTGTGTGTTGATATTTTAATAATAAAAAAAATAAAATAAAGATAGATTTGATCCATGTTCAGGACATCATCGGGACTCTAGAGCAGCGTCTGAAGCCGCTGTTGAACGCAGAGCTGTCTGTTCTGGTGGATGTCCTGCAGCAGCCTGAACTCCTCTTCCTGGAGGGGACGGATGCACGGCAACGCTGCGAATCAGGAGGCTTCATCTCAAAGTAAGCCAAGGGTCTGCCCTTCTGAGATGGGGAGGGTGTATTCATTTACCAACGCAGTGGAATTTACAGATAGCATTTGGAAAAATGTGTAAGTTAAAGGGCACCCCAATGAATAGTTTTAGTTCAATAGAGTGGAGCAAGTCTTGGTGAGAGTTGGCGGAGGTCTAACATTGTCACTGTGTACCTGTGGCCCAGACTGATTCAGCACACTAAAGCCCTGATGAACTCCGACGAGAAGCTCTGTATCAAGGTTCTGAGGATTCTGCAGGAGATGCTCATACGCACACTGGACTTTAACGAGAAGGTGAAGACTCAATGACCAGTCAGTGTAGGTCTGGTAGATTGACCAATAGAATATCCGAGTGCATTTCATAAAGGGTTTATGAAGGTGTGTAATTGAGGTACTATTTGGGTAAGAAACTAACCGTGTTTTTTTTTTTTTGTGACTGAATTTCTCATCAATAAGGGGATTGCACTGAGGAAGGTGCTGCTACAGAACTACCTGTTCACCAACAAGAAGAACAACAAGGCAGAGCTGGTTGAACTTGGAGCAACAGGTTTGTTTATATTCAGCTTAGAACAAGATTATTACTGGCTGTTCCTATTGACAATGTGTTAATGTGCATGTCTATACTGATTGTGTTCCTATTTATACTGTGTTCCTGTTTCCAGTGTGTGTTAATGAGTTAATGTGTATGTCTAGGTGCTGAGCAGGAAAGGGACTGGGTGGCTGTAGCTGCTGTTCAGTGTCATCTGGACAGGGAGGGTGGGACTAAGCTCTTCACCGACCTCATAATGAGTACCAAGAACAACAAGATATTCCAGGAGAGCATCCAGATGGCCATATGTCTGATGGAGGGGGGCAACACAGAGATACAGGTAGGCTATAACACAGGAGAGCACCCAGATGGCCTTAGGACTACTGGAGGGGGCAACACAGAGATACAGGTAGGCTATAACACAGGAGAGCACCCAGATGGCCTTAGGACTACTGGAGGGGGCAACACAGAGATACAGGTAGGCTATAACACAGGAGAGCACCCAGATGGCCTTAGGACTACTGGAGGGGGGGCAACACAGAGAAACAGGTAGGCTATAACACAGGAGAGCACCCAGATGGCCTTAGGACTACTGGAGGGGGGCAACACACTAATATTTTTTGTGGATTTTCTTCAGAACTCCTTCTACAAGCTGATGATGGGGGACAACAAGTCAGAGAAATTCTTCAAGGTCCTCCACGACCGGATGATAAACGCTCAGATGGACATCAAGGCCAACGTATCAGTCAGCGTGGGAGAGATGACTAACAAAGACCTTCAGACTGGTGAGAGGGACACTATTATCTCAGATAGTCAAATGCAGGTTTCGACTGTCGTGGTTATGAAATAATTCTTGTAATTTACAGAAAAAACTATGATTGTGTGTCAATGACTACGTATTGTACGTAAGTCTATATGGTAAGGGGATATTGTTGGTGTTTTTAAACTAACATTTCACTTTGTTCATGGTTCCCTCCCTGGTATGTCTCCTGCCAGGCTCTGATGGGTCGGTTCTACCTGGCTCCGTTGTCCCGGCCTCTGAGTCTGATCAGCAAGAGACAGAGATGGGCCCTGCAGTTATCATCATGAAACCCATCCTACGCTTCCTCCAGCTGCTCTGTGAGAATCACAACCAGGACCTACAGGTGGGTGAGAGGCAGAACAAGCGCAACTGATTCAGCTGAAACAGCTACTACTACTACTACTGTTACTGCTACTACCACTACTACCATTACTACTACTACTGTTACTGCTACTACTACCATTACTACTACTGCTGTTACTGCTACTACTACTACTACTACTGTTACTGCTACTACTACCATTACTACTACTGCTGTTACTGCTACTACTACTACTACTACTACTACTACTGTTACTGCTACTACCACTACTGTTACCACTACTACCACTACTACTACTACTGCTACTACCACTACTACTACTACTACCACTACTGCTACTACTACTACTACTGTTACTGCTACTACCACTACTGTTACTGCTACTACCACTACTACCACTACTACTACTACTGCTACTACTACTACTACTGCTACTACTACTGCTACTACCATTACTACTACTGCTACTGCTACTACTACTACTGCTACCACCACTACTACTACTACTGCTGTTACTACTACTACTACTGTTACTGCTACTACCACTACTACTACTACTACTACTACTACTGCTACCACCACTACTACTACTGCTACTGCTACTACCGCTACTACCATTACTACTACTGCTACCACCACTACTACTACTGCTACTACCACTACTACCATTACTACTACTGCTGTTACTACTACTGCTACTGTTACTGCTACTACCATTACTACTGCTACCACCACTACTACTACTGCTACTACCACTACTACTACTACTACTACTGCTACCACCACTACTACTACTGCTACTACCACTACTACCATTACTACTACTGCTACCACCACTACTACTACTGCTACTGCTACTACCACTACTACCATTACTACTACTGCTACCACCACTACTACTACTGCTACTGCTACTACCACTACTACCATTACTACTACTGCTGTTACTACTACTGCTACTGTTACTGCTACTACCATTACTACTGCTACCACCACTACTACTACTGCTACTACCACTACTACTACTACTACTACTACTGCTGCTACTACTACTGCTACTACTACTGCTACTGTTACTGCTACTACCATTACTACTGCTACCACCACTACTATTACTGCTACCACTACTACTACCACTGTTACTACTACTGCTCACCACTACTACTACTACTACTACTACTACTGTTACTGCTACTACCATTACTACTACTACTACTACTGTTACTACTACCTCTACTACTACTACTACTACTGTTACTGCTACTACCATTACTACTACTACTGTTACTGCTACTACCATTACTACTGCTACCACCACTACTATTACTGCTACCACTACTACTACCACTGTTACTACTACTGCTCACCACTACTACTACTGTTACTGCTGCTACCACTACTACCACTACTACTGTTACAGCTACTACCACTACTACCATTACTACTACTGTTACTGCTGCTATTGGTGCTGCTGCTACTACTACTGATACTACTGCTACTGATAATACTACTACTACTACTACTACTGATACTACTACCGATACTGATACAACTACAGATACTGCTACTACTACTGATACTGATACTACTACTACTACTGATAGTGATACTACTACATATACTGCTACTATTGATAATACTGATACTGAAACTGATACTACTATTGCTACTGATACTTCTGCTGTTACTACTGATACTGCTGCCACTACTGATACTGCTACTATTACTACTGCCGCTACTACTGATACTACTATTGCTACTGATACTTCTGCTGTTACTACTGATACTACTGATACTGCCGCTGTTACTAATGATACTGCTGCTACTACTACTGCTACTACTAATACTACTACTGATACTACTGATACTGCCGCTGTTACTAATGATACTGCTGCTACTACTACTGCTACTACTAATACTACTACTGATACTACTGATACTGCCGCTGTTACTAATGATACTGCTGCTACTACTACTGCTACTACTAATACTACTACTGATACTACTGTTACTACTGCTGCTGTTACTGATACTGATACTCCTACTACTGCTGCTACTACTGATACTGATACTCCTACTACTGCTGCTACTACTGATACTACTACTGATACTGCTGATTCTGCTACTACTGATACTACTACTACTAATACTACTACTGATACTACTGCTGCTGCTACTATTACTACTACTGATACTACTACTGCTGCTGCTACTGATACCGATACTCCTACTACTGCTGCTACTACTACTGCTGCTACTGCTGCTACTACTACTGATACTACTACTACTGATACTGCTACTACTGATACTGCTACTACCAATACTGTTGCTACTACTACTACTGCTACTACTACTGCTACTACTGTTACTACTACTGATACTACTACTACTACTGATACTGCTGCTACTACTGATACTGCTACTACTACTATTACTACTGATACTGCTACTACTTATACAACTACTGCTACTGTTACTACTGATACTGCGACTACTACTGTTACTACTACTGTTACTACTGATACTGCGACTACTACTACTGATACTGTTGCTACTACTACTGATACTACTACTACTACTGATACTGTTGTTACTACTACTACTACTACTACTACTACTACTGTTACTACTGTTACTACTACTGATACTGCTACTACTGTTACTACTACTACTACTGTTACTGCTGCTACTACTACTACTGTTACTGATACTACTGCAATTTACTCTCTGCTGAGGTCTAAACAGTCAGTCGCCATTATACAAAACTCGGCTATGAGGTAGCTACGGGTGATGACACTGAAAATGGTCTGTTTAACCCAGCAACCCAACATGACTGACCATCCTTCCCTTTCCCTCCCAGAACTTCCTGCGCTGCCAGAACAACAAGACCAACTACAACCTGGTGTGTGAGACACTGCAGTTTCTGGACGTCATGTGTGGCAGCACCACAGGAGGCCTGGGCCTGCTGGGCCTCTACATTAACGAGAGCAACGTGGTCCTCATCACCCAGACCCTGGAGACGCTCACAGAGTACTGCCAGGGCCCCTGCCACGAGAACCAGGTCAGATAATCGCACACAGTTCGACAGAATTGAAATTAGAAATTAGGTTTATTAAAAGTTCTGTGAGGTTAAAGACATAACACAGATACTTTGTCATGTTGTGATAATAACTGTCTGTTTCTGTAGACCTGTATAGTGGCCCATGAGTCCAACGGCATCGACATCATCACAGCTCTCATACTGAATGACATCAGTCCTCTGTGTTGTTACCGCATGGAGATGGTGCTGCAGCTCAAGGTTCACTTCCTGTTGTTCTACTTTATAAATATAGATCTCTGTGTCCTAACTCCTCTCTGTGTCGTACCTCTGAAATTACATGGTCAGTGACGGTATTGTTTCTCCTGTTTCCAGGACAACGCCTCCAAGCTGCTGCTGGCTCTGATGGAGAGTCGCCATGACAACGAGAATGCAGAGAGGATACTGTTTAACCTCCGACCTCGGGAACTGGTCAGAGCAAAGACCCATCTCTATTTCTTCTTCTCCCTCTATTCTTTCTCCTCATTCTGCTTTATAACTAACCTCTAAAACGGCCCACACACAGGACGGTGCAGAATTGTACAGTAGACGTCAGCCTACATCAGTGTTCTACTCTGCCCCCAGGTAGAGGTGATAAAGAAAGCCTATCAGCAGGAGAGTGAGTGTGAAGTTGGAGTGGTGTCACCTCAAGAGGTCGGCCACAACATTTACATCCTGGCACTTCAGGTAATGGTCCTCTTCAGATTAACAAAGTATATTTATGCACTCCTTTAATAACGTAATTAGTTAATGTTAGAGAATAATGCTTTCACCTGTTATGCTTATGATTGTGGGCCATGTTTTGGTCAGCTGGCGAGGCACAATAAGATCCTGCTCAATCTGCTGAAACCTGCAAAGAGGACCGAAGCAGGAGAGGAGGGTATATCCTCTATGGTCAGTGTTTCTCGCTCTCATTTCATCACTTTTGTCTGTTAATTCTTTGTAGCCTTTCTAACGTGTGTTTATTTTAAAGTCAGTTTGTTTGTACTGGCTTCAGTATATCTGGTTTTCTTATTAATTGGAGGAAGTTGTCCTGTGAACGGCCTCCCTTCACAGGGGGGTCGAAGGTGCTCAAACTATATATATTTTTTTACCTTTAAGTGTGTGTACATTACGGGGATATTGTTTTTCAACAGGAAAAGTTCAAAAAGAGCAGGAGAGTTTCTCCTGTTGACTTCCTGTAGCTGAACCTCTGTTTCTCCTGTTGACTTCATGTAGCTGAACCTCTGTTTCTCCTGTTGACTTCCTGTAGCTGAACCTCTGTTTCTCCTGTTGACTTCCTGTAGCTGAACCTCTGTTTCTCCTGTTGACTTCATGTAGCTGAACCTCTGTTTCTCCTGTTGACTTCCTGTAGCTGAACCTCTGTTTCTCCTGTTGACTTCCTGTAGCTGAACCTCTGTTTCTCCTGTTGACTTCCTGCAGCAGAACCTCTGTTTCTCCTGTTGACTTCCTGCAGCTGAACCTCTGTTTCTCCTGTTGACTTCCTGCAGCTGAACCTCTGTTTCTCCTGTTGACTTCCTGTAGCTGAACCTCTGTTTCTCCTGTTGACTTCATGTAGCTGAACCTCTGTTTCTCCTGTTGACTTCCTGTAGCTGAACCTCTGTTTCTCCTGTTGACTTCCTGTAGCTGAACCTCTGTTTCTCCTGTTGACTTCATGTAGCTGAACCTCTGTTTCTCCTGTTGACTTCCTGTAGCTGAACCTCTGTTTCTCCTGTTGACTTCCTGTAGCTGAACCTCTGTTTCTCCTGTTGACTTCCTGCAGCAGAACCTCTGTTTCTCCTGTTGACTTCCTGCAGCTGAACCTCTGTTTCTCCTGTTGACTTCCTGCAGCTGAACCTCTGTTTCTCCTGTTGACTTCCTGCAGCTGAACCTCTGTTTCTCCTGTTGACTTCCTGCAGCTGAACCTCTGTTTCTCCTGTTGACTTCCTGTAGCTGAACCTCTGTTTCTCCTGTTGACTTCCTGCAGCTGAACCTGAACAACAGACCTCTCTCTCAGATGTTGAAATCTACAGTGCCGGTGGAGATCGAGGAGCAGGACCCACTGGAGTTCTATGACCAACACACTTCACAGATAGAGGTCTCCACAGCCACACTTCTCCCCTCAATTCACCCCGTACTACAGTAGTCAAGCTTGCTCATTGTGAATAGTCTGAGGTTCACTTGAACTGAAGTCCCCGACTGCAAAAGACCACTGTCCTAACTTGTCCCTGTCCGTCTGTCTTCCGGTCAGATTGTGCGTGAGGACCGCAGCATGGAGCAGATCGTGTTCCCCATTCATCCCATCTGTGAGTTCCTGATGGAGGAGTCCAAGTTCCGTGTGTTCAACACCACTGAGCAGGACGAGCAGGGCAGCAAGGTCACACACTTCTTCCAACAGGCCTCCTTCCTCCACAACGAGATGGAGTGGCAGAAGAAGCTTCGCAGTAAGCAAAAACAATTCCAGGAACTAACACTCGCACCTGTCTTTACCTACTAAGACTGACTTTGCTGATAACTACTTATTGAGGCCAAAATCTACTTCCTATGACTGTGATATGTGGTTGTCCCAACTAGCTATCTTAAGATGAATACACTAACTGTCGCTCTGGATAAAAGTGTCTAAATTATTAAAATATAAGCTTGGCTCTTCTGATGCCGCTGTCCAAGTTCTACTGGCTTTAATCACTCACTCACACACTCACTCACTCGGATGCTGTGTGGTGATAAAATCAAATCAAATGTATTAATATAGCCCTTCGTACATCAGCTGATATCTCATAGTGCTGTACAGAAACCCAGCCTAAAACCCCAAACAGCAAGCAATGCAGGTGTAGAAGCACTGAAGGGTGTTTGTGTTTCAGGTATGCCGGTGCTGTTTTGGTTCTCTCGCAGGATGAGCACCTGGGGCAGCATCTCCTTTAACCTGGCCGTCTTCATCAACCTCATCATCGCGTTTTTCTACCCCTACGACTCAGGCCAAGGTGAGGCTTGTGTGTGTCAGTGGAGGCTGTTGAGGAGAGGACGGCTCATAATAATGTCTGGAAGGGAATGATACCAAACATATGAAAACCATTGTTTTATAACAATGGCTGGAATGGAGTGGTATGAGCTGCCCTCCCCTCAGCAGCCTCCACTGGTGTGTTCCCAGAATCCTCATCCTGTGTACTTACTGAAGACAAAGAAACTAAATGTTTCATGTTGTGATTGCTGTCTCCTAGGTGCGATAGACGACTCAATGCTGTCCATGCTGTTCTGGGGCTTCCTGGGTCTGTCTGTCATGGGAATGTTCTCCCAGGGTTACGGCCTCAGGCCCTTCACCGTGGCCCTTATACTGCGCTCCATCTACCACTTTGGCATCGGTCCCACTCTCATCCTACTGGGAACCCTCAATGTAAGCCTCACTTGAGTTAATTCTAACTGGGAGACTAAGTTAAACATTTATGTGGAGGTTAGGATTGGTCTCGTAGGCTAGAGCCGGGTTCTGTTAAACTTATCGATAAATATGCTGAATATCACTGACAACATGGTGATTCAATGACTGTTCATCTGTTCCTCTCCACAGCTGATAAATAAGATAGTGTTTGTGGTGAGCTTTGTGGGCAACAACGGGACATTTATCATGGGCTACCGTGCGATGGTGATGGACGTGGAGTTCCTGTATCACCTGGCCTACGTTCTGACCAGCACCCTGGGCCTCTGTGTCCACGAGCTGTTCTACAGCTTCCTGGTGGGTGACCCTTATGACTCACAACATTATGTTAATAATATTACTGGCAATAAGTACCAATCACCTGGCATTACATCATTCAGCGTACACACACATCTACATACACACAAAGACCCTAGGATTTGTTTTTGCTCTTTTTGTTGTGTGTGTGTAGCTGTTTGATCTGATCTACCGAGAGGAGACGCTGTTCAACGTGATAAAGAGTGTGACCCGGAATGGGCGCTCCATCCTGCTCACTGCCCTGCTGGCCATCATCCTGGTCTACCTGTTCTCCATCGTGGGCTTCCTCTGCCTCAAGAATGACTTCATCATGGAGGTGGACCCACTGCCTCAGATAACCTCAGGTACTGGACCATGAGACTCAGACAGACCGTGCCTCAGATAACCTCAGGTACTGGACCATGAGACTCAGACAGACCGTGCCTCAGATAACCTCAGGTACTGGACCATGAGACTCAGACAGACCGTGCCTCAGATAACCTCAGGTACTGGACCATGAGACTCAGACAGACTGTGCCGCAGACACCTGACTTACTGGACCATGAGACTCAGACAGACCGTGCCGCAGACACCTGACTTACTGGACCATGAGACTCAGACAGACCGTGCCTCAGACACCCGACTTACTGGACCATGAGACTCAGACAGACCGTGCCGCAGACACCTGACTTACTGGACCATGAGACTCAGACAGACCGTGCCGCAGACACCTGACTTACTGGACCATGAGACTCAGACAGACCGTGCCGCAGACACCCGACTTACTGGACCATGACCAACTCATTTGCCTTGTGGTTAGAGTGTCCTCCCTGATATTGGGAGTTCAACCCTCGGCCGAGTCATACCAAAGACTGCAAGAAATGGGACCCTGATGCACCTCTGCTTGGCACTCAGCATTAAGGAGACTGGAGAGAAGGCCCTGCAATAGACTAGCATTCAGTTCAGACCTGGTTATTTAAATACTTTGTATTTTAGTATTTTCAAATACACATCCCAAAACAAGTACTTTTATTTGAGTATTTGAATGCTTATTTTTAAAACCAAAGTCAACCAAATTGTATTTGAAAGTACACTACACATACATACACCCCTTCCAATTAGTGGACTCGTCTATTTCAGCCACAACCGTTGCTGGCAGGTGTATACAATCGAGAACACAGCCATGCAATCTCCATAGACAAACACTGGCATTATAATGGCCTTACTGAAGAGCTCAGTAACTTTCAATGTGGCACCGCCACCTTTCCAACAAGTCAGTTCGTCAAATGTCTGCCCTGCTAGAGCTGCCCTGGTCAACTGTAAGTGCTGTTATTGTGAAGTGGAAAAGTCTAGGAGCAACAACGGCTCAGCCGCAAAGTGGTAGACCACAGAAGCTCACATAACAGGATCGCCAAGTGCTGTATCATGTAAAACCATCTGTCCTCGGTTGTAACACTCATTACTGAGTTACAAACTGCCTCTGGAAGCAACGGCAGCACAATAACTGTTTGTTGGGAGCTTCATGAAATGGGTTTCCATGGCAGAGCAGCCGCACACAAGCTTAAGATTACCATGCGCAATGCCAAGCGTCAGCTGGAGTGGTGTAAAGCTCGCCACCATTGAACTATGTAACAGTGGAAACTTGTTCTCTGGAGTGATGAATCACACTTCACCACCTGGCAGTCCGATGGATGAGTCTGGGTTTGGTGGATGCCAGTAGAACCCTGCCTGCCCGAATGCATAGTGCCAACAGTAAAGTTTGGTGGAGGAGGAATAATGATCTGGGGCTGTAGAGGGATAGGCCCTTTCCTGTATCAGCATCACAATGTCCCCGTGCACAAAGCGAGGTCCATAAAGAAATGGTTTGTCTAGATCGGTGCCGAAGAACTTGACTGGCCTGCACAGAGCCCTGACCTCAACCCCATCGAACACCTTTGGGATGAATTGAAACGCCCAACCTCACTAATGCTCTTGTGGCTGAATGGAAGCAAGACCCCACGTCAATGTTCCAACATCTAGTGGAAAGCATTCCCAGGAGAGTGGAGGCTGTTATAGCAGCAACGGGGGGGACCAACTCCATGTTAATGACCATGATTTTGGAATAAGATGTTCGATGAGCAGGTGTCCACATACTTTTGGTCATGTAGTGTACATTCAAATTCCTGGATTAAATTCATGGGAGTGTATTTGTGTCAGTGTATTTGAGTCGGTTTTTTGCAAGTACATTCCAATATTCAACTACTTGTTTTTTCCCAAATAAAAGGTTCTTAATACTTGTTTTGAAAAGTAATTGGGGTGTACTTGTACCTCATGCTATAGAAACCAGATATAGGCTCCTGCTCCTATGATACGTTATGGCACGCCAAGGCTTGAGCAAGGCTAATGACCTTACTGGACCATCAGACAGGTAGCCTTTACTAGCAGTCAGCGTATGGACGGTACAATAACATATGATAAAAAGCAAACATGTATGGACATTGGTCAGTGTATGGCAGGGTTCCTGGAGAGCTACCCTCCTGTAGGTTTTCACTCCAACCCTGTTAGTGGAGAGCTACCCTCCTGTAGGTTTTCACTCCAACCCTGTTCCTGGAGAGCTACCCTCCTGTAGGTTTTCACTCCAACCCTGTTCCTGGAGAGCTACCCTCCTGTAGGTTTTCACTCCAACCCTGTTCCTAGAGAGCTACCCTCCTGTAGGTTTTCACTCCAACCCTGTTCCTGGAGAGCTACCCTCCTGTAGGTTTTCACTCCAACTCTGTTCCTGGAGAGCTACCCTCCTGTAGGTTTTCACTCCAACCCTGTTCCTGGAGAGCTACCGTCCTGTAGGTTTTCACTCCAACCCTGTTCCTGGAGAGCTACCCTCCTGTAGGTTTTCACTCCAACCCTGTTCCTGGAGAGCTACCCTCCTGTAGGTTTTCACTCCAACCCTGTTCCTGGAGAGCTACCCTCCTGTAGGTTTTCACTCCAACCCTGTTCCTGGAGAGCTACCCTCCTGTAGGTTTTCACTCCAACCCTGTTCCTGGAGAGCTACCCTCCTGTAGGTTTTCACTCCAACCCTGTTCCTGGAGAGCTACCCTCCTGTAGGTTTTCACTCCAACCCTGTTCCTGGAGAGCTACCCTCCTGTAGGTTTTCACTCCAACCCTGTTCCTGGAGAGCTACCCTCCTGTAGGTTTTCACTCCAACCCTGTTCCTGGAGAGCTACCCTTCTGTAGGTTTTCACTCCAACCCTCCTCTAGCGCACCTGATTCTAATAATTAGCTGGTTGATAAGCTGAATCCGTTTTTTTTTTTACAAAAACTAAAAAAGTACTTTATGTTCAGTGTATGGTATACTGTAGGGTTGGGATTTAATTTGGGATCATCTTCTGCAGGGCGACATGGCAATGAGGAGGCATCCCAAGACTTCCTCAACACCTGCAGTAGAGATGGAGTCAGCTGCACTGCCAAGGCAGGACTCCCTGCTGAACCCGAGGGTTAGTCTCTTTATTGTCTCTACTTAGTAAGTCATCTATTGCTCCTTTAATTGTTAAGTCACCTCATCGTATGATGGGTTTGGATAGGAAATAAAAGTTAAATAATAATAAAACACATTTTGGATGAATGATAGGTAAAAATGTGCTTTAAAAAGTCTGGTGTGAGTGGTACATAGCTAAACAATTTTACGGTTTAGCAGAGGAGAACAATTCGGAGCGGGCCTGTGACACTCTGCTCATGTGCATCGTCACCGTGCTGAACCACGGCTTGAGGAACGGTGGCGGGGTGGGAGACGTGCTGCGCAGGCCCTCCAAAAACGTACGAACGAAGACCCACCAACACACATTAACCTACTTACAATACATCAGTATCACTTCATGGCAGAGTACAAAATGTTCCACAAGCCAACATTCATATTTACATTGGAACAATTTACATCATTGCGTACCTTGCAGGAGCCACTGTTCCCAGCCCGCGTCATCTACGATCTCCTCTTCTACTTCATTGTCATCATCATCGTACTCAACTTGATCTTTGGTGTCATCATCGACACCTTCGCTGACTTGCGTAGTGAGAAACAGAAGAAAGAGGAGGTCCTCAAGACCACCTGCTTCATCTGTGGTGAGACCCAATAGATTTTTTGTGAAAGGAAAAAATAATAATAATAACCATGGTGTGATTATGAGCTCATGTTATGCAATCTGAACATTCAACCCGAAACTCCCTGCAGGTCTGGAGAGGGACAAGTTTGACAATAAAACGGTGTCTTTTGAGGAGCACATAAAGTTGGAACACAACATCTGGAACTACCTGTATTTCATCGTGCTCGTTCGCGAGAAGAACAAGACGGACTACACTGGACCAGAGAGTTATGTGGCCCTCATGATAAAGGTACAGCAATAGCTGGTTGAGTTCTATTTTAATTGGTTAACACAACCACCTCTAGAATAACTCTCACTGAAACCAGTTTACAACATATCCTTATTATAAGTAGCATTGGGGTCATCTGTTGCTAGGGAAGAGCACTGCCACTGATTCTACATGTCCTCCCCCCGTCTGTCTCAGAGTAAGAACCTGGACTGGTTCCCCCGGATGCAGGCCATGTCCCTTGTGGTGACGGATGGAGACGGTGACCAGAACGAGATGAGGAACCTGCAGGACAGACTGACGTCCACTATGAACGTGGTCAGCCAACTCACAGGACAGCTAACAGAGCTCAAAGAGCAGGTATAACACACAGGCCGAGATTCAAGCCGTATTGCGGAAGAGCCACTTTATAGTGCGATTGAAAATGTAAATGTTCTCGTGTTCGCGAAGCCTTCATTTACGGTTTTAAACGCTGCATGTCGGCTCAATCGGAAATTACCTTTTTAAATGTCAAATCGAACGATGTCACGGCTCTTCAGCAGTACGGATAGAATCTAGCCCCTAGTCTCTTGTCAGAGACATTGAGGAGCTGGCCAGCTCCAGAACAATATACAATGCACTTATTCACATCTCTTATCAAGGGAAAGTAGCATACTATAATAATGACAAAATACGAAGATACCTATGATGCTGATCTATTTTGGAGAGAAAAAAAAAAAATGGTAGAATTAGTACAATTTGGTTAACTGATGTCCTCATGATATAGGCTAGTGTTTCCAGGAGGATGCCCCTGGCCTGGCTGGCTGACATACTGTTTCCTGTGTAGATGACGGATCAGAGGAAGAGGCGGCAGCGGATGGGCTTTGTGGATGTCCAGTCAGGAGGAGGAGCTGGTGCTGCTAGCATGTCCCCCAGTGTTGCTGGAGGAAACCATCCGATGTCCAACAAACCCTGATGGATGTCCCGTCTTACTGTGCCACCACGCTTTGCCAAAAGACTGAGTCCACTAAGCCTATCGATACTATCCAAGATCAGCCATCAATCACATGTTAAACATAATGTTTTTAGTTGTGACTGACGCTGACAGGACTGAGTTACTGAGGTTGGGTTATTTGTAACTCCCCTTAAAAGGGTTTCAACGCTTCCAGTAATGTCTGGAGAAAGAAGAACATGATCAGTCTCTGTTCTTGGTCCATGCAATCAGAGCAATTGATTAATGGCATTGCACTGTCGCAAACACACCTCAGATGACAACATTGGAAAGTGATACTACGGCAAAGCAGGAAGCAACACGTCCATCCATTATATTAGAAATAGAGTAACGATGTACAGATTACTACAGTAGGTCCATGACTAGCACCAAATGTTTGTCTGAAGCACGCAGAGATTTGGTTTGGAATACATCTACTTGTCAATGTCTCCATTGTATTGGCCCCTCTTAGAGAAATGGAAACTTGAATGGTATCTTCTGAAAGCACATCAGTAAAATGTCTTTGATTTTAACTGTGTTTACGTCTGTCTATACAACATGCCAGTAATAGTATGCAAATGGAAAGAGTAAAAGCCTTCACTACATTTTTAGGATAGATTTATTCAACAAAATATATTCCAATAATATTAAAAAGTTAATACATAGACAAAGGTCATAACTGAGGATGTACTCTGAAAAATAGGATTTGGATAAGTAGAGTTAAGGCTAGAGTTCACAATATAAAACAAGAAGAGACAGGCACTTTGAAATGCATTGTTGCAAGTGCTTAGTATTTTAATCTAGGCTAACATGTTTACATTCGTTTGGAATTGTCACTCAAGCAATTAAAGTACGACAACTACAGCCTATTCTTTCACAGAGTAGGAAGGTACCTTTTTTTTGCACTTAAATCACATGGTTACTGTGCTCTGTAATACAGGACCTATTTCAGTTAATGTGGCAAAAATACACCGTTCCATCATACCTCTTGTCTAAAACATTCTCACACACTTCCAGCTGTGAATTGGCTCCCTCCCTGTGCCCTCTCACGCCCCCTTATGGCATATGAAGGGGACCAAATCTGAGAATTGGAACTCAACGTAGCCTAACATGCGTTTCCCTCATGTGAGTCTATACTGACTCAAATCTAAAAAGGTACAGAGACTGCATACTCGAAGCATATCAATAAAACACATTCTCTGAATAATCTGGGCTATTAACAATTCCCTAAGGTTGATTAAAATTCCTTGACAGATTTAGGAGTGCTTTGTCGAGAGCTCAGACATCGTATTGTTTTCCCTTAATTCTTTACTGTGTAAACAAGCAAATAACACCCACAATGTAAACAGGTAGAAAATTAGTTAGTGGAAAATGTGCCTTTGAAAATCCCTGTTCCCTTATCAAAATGAACTGTGATCCTTTTTATCCTAAAAGTTATTCATCCACTCACATCAAGATTCTGAATGGCATAATTAAAATAAAAAGCTTTTAAAAGCAGCAGTACTTGAAATATTGACCTGGAAAAACACAATGTTTAATAAAAATATTAGTATTTGCTACAAAGCAGCTGTATCATAAATATAACGATTGAAATAACTTTAGTGTTTTCAATTTACAAGGTAAAGCTAAGTGAATACTTGGAACTTTAGAGACATTCTATACAATGTGATTGTTTTCTGCTTATTGTGTATGACTTGGTCAGTTGAGTGTATATATTAGAATGGCTAACAGTCCAGACTGCTGTAGAAAATACATGTCAAAAGAGACCAAATACCTCATTGCAAGGCTACATGAAGTGCATTCCTCATAACTAACTGGAGTACCATTATCTTCGGTTTAAGTGGTGTCGTCCCGTTTGACCTTGGCCTTAGTGTTTCCCTCGCTCTCCACCAGGTTTTCCTTCATCAGGTACTCCTTCAAGCTGGGCTGGTTCCCTACATCAGCCCCAGAGTCCTGGATCTCCTGTAGCAGCACCTCCCACCGCCGCTTATCCTTGGAGATCTTCCACGACAATCTGACGTTGGTCTGGAGGAGAGGGATGAGCAGTGGGTGAAAGAGGTGCTGCTGCAGGGCCTCCTGTGAGGGGGCCAGGTCCCTCAGGGCTCGGTCACAGTACTCCTGGGCCTCCCCCAGCTGCTCCAGCTCCTGGAAGCAGGTCACCAGGGCCAACAGGGTGAAGAGCCAGTGGGTGCGCTGCTGGTGGTGAGGCTGCTGTATCCCCTGCTGCTCACAGCCTAGCTTCTCCTGGAGCCTCAGGCCGTTGAGCAGAGGGCCTAGGCCCTCCTGGTAACGGCCCACACGCATCAGCATCTGGCCAGCCTGCAGGTCACCCAGGTAAAAGAACTCCAGAAAGGTGGCAGAACGCCGCAGCTCAGCCAGCGAGTGCATGTGGGCCAGGTACTGCTCAAACGCCCGGCTCCGCTTGGCGATGGTCTCTGCCACAAAGTTCTTGCGCAGCCTCTTGCGGGGGAAACAGACACGCTCCATGTGGTCCCCGTGACGACGGCGAAGGCGGCTGTGCAGACGCTCGAAGTCGGTGTATCGCCGGGTGATGACGGCCGGGGTTTTGTCAAACATCCCAGACTGGATTACATGGATGGTGTAGAGCTGAGGAGAGGGAGAGATGTCACACACAGGCTTAGCCAGGGAATAGACTTTCATCTCTGCTGTTTCACACTTACCACATACTTGGAGGAGCTCTCTGGCACCACACTGGCATCAGTCACTTCAAACACCAGCTTCTCAGGCACACTGCAGCTCTGTAAGCTCCTCCAGCTCTCCTGCAGCTGACATGTCAGCAGGGATGAGCCTCCAGGAGACAGGCCCACTGGGCTGGTGTCTGAGGAACAATGAGAGACATCAGCTCAGACTGCCCTAAAACCACTCATCTAAACTGAGAACGATCAGACTGAAAAACCTTCAAGGAAATTAGCAGTTTCAAGAAAACAGGATACCGTGGAATGAATGCTATTGTTATTCTGGTCAGACTGTTTCAGTTGACTGTGCCTAATAGTACACCATTGTCCATACATAATCACAGTTGTGGATGCTCAGCAGCAACCTCAAATATTCTACTGCTTTCATTCCTGCACCTCAGAATATTAGCTCAAAAAGGATTGCAAAGTTCCTGCAACTAAATATAAAACAGTACCGGCACTGAAATGAGTAACGGCACCTATTGTAGTTGCTGCAAAGATCTACATTACCTGTGCTGCTGAATCCATCCTCTACGGACTCTCCAAGGAAGTCTGAATCACTGTCTGGTCCTGAGGCCCCACCTGGGTCTTCTGATTCCATGGCTCTCTCCCCATCAAAGCAGAGTGTTCCCCCAAGCCGCTCTGAGAGACACTCTGTGTCATCCTCTAACTCAGAACTCTCTGGGAAGCTGTCCTCTGGTACATCAATTGACTCCCTAGCAACTACTTCTCCTTCTTTGAACAGTGTCCGTCGCAGTCTGTCCAATAGCTTAGAAGCCATCCCATCAGACCACTAGGAAATAGTTTGACATTACATTTGATTTCAGATGGTAAGTTTTAGTGTACAACCTACAAGAAATCCATGTAGGTGTAAGTCATCTTATAATAGTAAATATCAAATCATTATTTCGTATGGTAACAGCTCAGGTCAACTAGGTGACTAACGTTACACCCCCAGCTAGAACGTTTGACTGGAAACATTGTAGTTTATGAATAACAGAAATCCGAAACCAGACACTTCGAGTAGAGGTTCTTAAAAGACAATAGCTACTTTTTTTTATCTAACTAGTTAACGGTTCTTTGAATATTGCGTTTGTCTGATAGTTTAAATCACTAAAAACATACATGTATATAACCAAGACAAGAGCGCCAACGTGCAAAATGTATTGTCAACGACTTGAACTAGAAGGGAAAGAAAACCTAGCTAGTTACAGTAGCAGACAAGCTAGCTAGTTACAAATGCAAAATAGATTGGCTAGCTCGCAAGACTACCTAAACAGGATTACCTAACTTCATCTAACTAGGTAGCTAAGCGAAGCTAACAAATAGATAACGTTAGCTAGCAGGTGAAATCATCTTATTTAACTAATTAACTTGTTAACGTAGCTATAGCAACGAGGCAGCATGCTACAGTAGCTAGGAAAAACTATTTACTAATTACTTAGTTACTTGAATTTATTTAGCTAGCTAAAAAAAAAAAAGTAGCTAAGTTAATGGAGTTGTAACTCTTACTCACTGTTATGATGGATCCGTAAAGCACCCAACCTTATTTCATCAGCATTGTGCCGCTTCGGTCTCTCTCCCAAACTTATTTAGGACAGTCTGTCCGACCTCTTTACCTCTGGATGCGGCCCTGAATGTCTTCTTCTTCGGAATTGTGTTGGCGGATCGCATCCAATTGAAGGTAGATTCACCGCCACCTACTGTACCTACATTTATTTGATTTGTGATATGGTACTACAAGATTGGGGAAAAGTAAAAAAGTGACTTTGCCAACCATTAGCCCTCTCTAAAAATTATATATTTTTTTAACTATATATATATAAATATATATAAACTAAATAATAAAACAAAACGTTTTATAATAATAAAATAAAACAAAACACTATTTACCCTATCAATCACATTTATTTATAAAGCCCTTTTTATATTTAATTATTTTTCTCTATTTAACTAGGCAAGTCAGTTAACAACAAATTCTTATTGACAATGAAGGCCTACACCAGGACAACACTGGGCCAATTGTGCGCCACCTTATGGGAGGGTCCAGTTGTGATAAAGCCTGGATTTGAACCAGGGAGTTGAACCAAGCACTGAGATGCAGTGCTTTAGATCGCTGCGCCACTCAGCAGCCCTATATCAGCAGATGTCACAAAGTGCTATACAAAAACCCAGCCTAAAACCACAAACAGCAAGCAATGCAGATGTAGAAGCACGGTGGAGAAGAAATACTCCCTAGGAAGATACCTAGAGAGGAACCAGGCTCTGAGGGGTGGCCAGTCCTCTTCAGGCTGTGCCAGGTGGAGATTATAAGAGTACATGGCCATTTAAGGCCAGATTGTTCTTCAAGATGTTCAAACATTCATAGATGACCAGCAGGGTCAAATAATAAAATGCAGCATTTTAAAAAATGTATTGTAATAACATTGTGTAGCTTCCCACAAGACATTGTGTACAGTGTGCACAAGTGTGTGCACTCACTAAAAATGTTTTTTTTTTTTTTACATATTCTTCACAAAACCATTTTTATTTTAGTAAACATTGGAAATGGGTCCCACAGACCTGAACACCACACAAGGGTTAAGTATCAAAAGTAAAAGTATAAACCATTTCAAATTCCTTATATTAAGCAAACCAGACGACGCCATTTAAAAATAAAAATGTATTTACGGATTGACACTCCAACACTCAGACATAATTTACAAACAAAGCATTTGTGTTTCGTGAGTCCGCCTGATCAGAGGCAGTAGGGATGACCAGGGATGTTCTCTTGATAAGTGTGTAAATTTGACAATTTTCCAGTCAAAATGTAAGAAGTACTTGTGTGTCAGGGAAAATGTATGGAATAAAAAGTACATTATTTTCTTTAGGAATGTAGTGAAGTAAAAGTAAAGTACAGATACCCCAAAAAACGACTTAAGTAGTACTTTCAAGTATTTTTTACTTAAGTACTGCTCCAGACCAATGGTCTGAGAGGACAGAACACTGCCACTCAACACCCCCTGCATCTGTTCTGCAGTAAAACCTTTCTCTGTTGCTGTCACCACAACCTCTATTTTCTGTGACTTTTGATCCATTTCTGCAGTACAATTGACAACTGTAGCTATGAATGCCAAAAAACCTACCTTACAGAAAGCACATATTCTTTCCATCACTCTCTATTAGTCTACGCCTACTCACAGGAATCCTCTCAGTGTCCCATCTTCCTCTCCCACTCTCTTCACTGCTCGACACTCTCTGTACTACTCTGACCATAGCAACCTCAACCTGACTTTCTCTCAACGGACACCTCTGATCTTCAGCCCCATGGGCACCTCCACAGCTTTATTCACCGAAACTGAAATCTCTGCTCAGAGGGCCAAATAAATTAAATCAATCAATCAGGGTGCATCCAGAGATGTTCTATTTGATGATCTATCAGAGGTCGCATCCCCTGCTCAGACGTTGCATGCAGCAACCAATGGTGGCGTGCCGCATCATCAACGGATTGCCAGAACATATGACATGCATGGTTAGGTGATGCATACAATAACGTTCCAGGCGTTGTAAGATCAGGAATGTTTCATTTAATGTCACATGCACAAGTACAGTGAAATGCCTTTCTTGCAAACTCAAAATGCCACAATTCAATAATCACTGGAAAAAAACACGAGGAATAAGAAATACACAAAGTAAGTAAGCATACTATATACAGGAAATATTTTAAAAAGTAATTTCCAATACCATATTTACATGTTAAGTGATGGAGGTAGATATGTATAGGGACAAGGGGACTAGGCAACAGCATACAAGATAACCAGAGTAGCAGCAGCTTGTATGTGAGTGGGTGTGTAGAGTCATTATAAATGTTTTTGCATATTATGTGTGAGTGAGCAGATGATGGAGTGGGTGTGTGGGTGTGTGTTGGAGTGATAGTGTAAGTGTGAGTGTGCATAGAAACAAATATTGAAATAAAAGGTAAATAAAGATACAAGGTTAGCTATTTATTATATTGCTTGGGAATAGATGCTGTTCAGGAGCCTGTTGTTGTCAGACTTGATGCACCAGTGCCTTTTGCTGTATGGCAGCAGAGAAAATAGTCTATGGCTTGGGTGGTTGGGGTCTGGTCCTGGATGCCGGGGGGGGGGGGGGGGGGGGGGGGGCTCAACCCTCTGTCCGTACAACCCTCTGTGTGATATGGTACAGTTGTAGAACCTTTTCAGGATTTGAGGGCCCATGCCAAGCTTTCCTCCTGTGTCAGCAATGCCTGGGCAGAGGAACGTGCAGAGAGACAGACGCATCAGCTGTACCATAATCACACTTGCAAACATAACATTGCAGACAGTTGAATGTTTGGGTGAGATGCTTGATCAATTTTGATTCATTAACTGCTTGAAATACGTTTAATCTATAGATGTGTGCCTTCTACAAAGCACTGAAAAGACTATTACATTGTCAGATTGCTTTCCACTGAGGAGAAAAATTATAATGTTCTCAATAGAACAATTGAATAGTTTTGGAGATTTACTAGACAGTCGGGTGGATTGGTGTCATAGCCACTTCTCAAATATGTTTTATTGGTGTTTATTGTAAGTTAGGCTAATAGTCCCAAATTAATTGATCGCCCACATGAAAATATGTGTTTATATAAGAAGTATTATTTGAGAATTTGTAAAGTAAGAATTACATGTTTATATTTTTTATTTAAAGATATTTGAGAAGTGGCCATGGCTGACTCAAATCTGTGTAGTTTGCTCACACTTTTCCCCCCCTGTGGAAGTCTCCTTCCTCGCTCTTCTCTAACATTTAGGGTCACAAATTCCAAACAGTCCCTTTACAAGTCAGAATGTTGAATAAACGTAATTTGAATTGGACCTGTTGTCCACTGATTTCATCCTTTATGTGGGTAGGAAAATAGAGACTCAATATACATATACTTACATACATATATATATATATATATATATTAAAGATATATATTAAAAAATAAGCATTTTACTCCTACTGGGCACTCGGTATACTGGTAGATTCCAGTTTTACAAGACCAAAAAAAGGAAGCGGATCGGGACATCACCTGACAGGAAGATGTGTTAAAGGCGTGGTGAAAACTGATACCTGACCTACACCCAGCCGCAGCCAGACGGGACTTTTGTCAAGGTGTTTAAAGATTAGTTTAATTCAACACCGTGTACCTGGAACTCACCAAGTTCTCTTCAAACAAGGTAGACTAATGATATTCACTCTTTCTGTTCAAATATTGTATCTTCACCTTGCTCCCCAAAAGCTTCTAAATGTAATTATGCTTCAATGCTTTTGTTGTTGCCTACAAACTACCATGGAGGAAACTGCTTTAAAAAATATATATAATGATTAACTACGCAAGTCGGGTAAGAAAAAAGTATTACTTACAATGACGGCCTACCGGGGAACAGTGGGTTAACTGCCTTGTTCAGGGGCAGAACTACAGACTTTGTATTTTGTCAGCTCGGGGATTCGATCCAGCAACCTTTCGGTTACAGGCCCAACGCGCTACCTGCCGCCGAGTTTTGTCTGCTTCTTTTGAGTCTCTGTATCTAATCACTTTTCCGCTGGTGTGAATGTTTTCTAGACAAATGTTGAATTCTCAGACTTATATCTAACTAACCAAAATACATTTAGATGATTTATTACATTTTAGGTGTTTTGTTTAATTTTTGTACACCCTTGATGTTCCCGGTCGACCGGTCATTAGAAATTAATGTGTGAGACTACAATTAGTGTATAAAATTGAGTTCAGGCACATTCATCAGATCTTCCTCTCCCAGAGGCATGTGTGTTTTGAGCACGCACACACACCTTACTCCCCTTGGCTTCCATGGAAAACCCCACGGAAACCACACCTGTTGTCATTCTCACAATCTAACACTGTTTCAATAATATATAGAACTTTTCTCGCAGCTCTGGAATATAAAGTTTTTTTGAGGACTTGCTCACAATTCATTCTGTGGCACCACAATGACCAAACGATGTACTGTATGTATGCGAGGCTCTTGATCATGACGCTGGTGAGGAGGAGAGTCCTTGTTAAACTTTGACACAAAGTAGTCTGTGATAATTAGCACTGTCATCTGAGTATTTGTTTATAGTCAAAATAATACATTATGCTTTATTTAAACTAAAAAAATGAGTTGTATGAGCTCAGGTCAGTGAGGCCTACAGGCCATAAATCGCAAATGGAAGTTTAACTTGTAATGTTCACAAGAACTTAAGTTGATTTAAAAATATCTTACACAACATTAGGTGATTAATATGTATTATTATGGATTTATAATCAGCTATAATGGGACGGTTATTTTGGACTGGGAACACAGAATTAGTTAACATGAAATGAACACAACAGGTGGGTTAAGAGTCTACAGTAGTTTATAGGCCTATCATATGGAAATACATTTCATGTTAAGTCTATTTTCACACTTGTATGCTACTGTCTGTAATTTCTCAAAATATTACATGTGTAGCCTAACTTGTGCAATGATGTGCCAAATATGTGCAGCCAAAGGCAATATCTTTCTAGGAGCAGTGGGGTATATTCATGGAGGCCAAGGGAAAGCCAGACCCCCCCCCCCCCCCCCCATATATTTTTATGTATATTTCATCTGTTTCATAATTTTCAATTCGCAATATGCTGACTGTATCTCACAGGAGTAAAACATCCCAGTGAGAGAAACCGTGCCCCTGTCTCTCTGTGTAGGCCATATCTGATGCTGTCCGGTCCAAAAAGAGTATGCTTTTTGGGGGGTAGCATTGAATGCAAGGGAAGCCAGCGAGCATTTTGCTTCACTTGACAAAAACAGTTTAAATTAGCTAATCAGCTTTGAGCTAAACTGAGCAAGCGCAAGTGTGCATTGTCCTGACACACCAAAAAAAAAAAAAAAGTAAAAGGAAGCCAGCTTGGATTTGGCATCCTATCCTAGCGCATTCATCATATGTCATTGACAGGAACAACTTGAATTGTTACATCTCGTTGTCCTCCGGTGGCTAGCTCGCTATCTAGCTAGAATGAAGCAAAATGTGTGGTTTTATTTAATTCTCTGTACCTATTTCATGAATCTCCCGACGAACAGTTATTGTGCTCACGTTGCTTCCAGAGGCAGTTTGGAACTATGTAGTGAGTGTTGCAACCGAGGCCAGATTTTTCCGAGCTACACGCTCCAGCACTTGGCGGTCTCGTTCTGTGAGCTTGTGTGGCCTATCACTTCCAGGCTGAGATGTTTCTCCTAGACTTTTCCACTTCACACTAACATCACTTAGACTTGACCGGGGCAGCTCTAGCAGGGCAGAAATGCCACATTGAAGGTCACAGAGCTTTTCAGGAAGGCCATTCTACTGCAAATGTTTGTCTATGGAGTTTGCATGGCTGTGTGCTAAATGTTATACACCTGTCAGCTACGGGTATGGCTGAATCCAATAATTTGAAGGGGTGTCCACATACGCATGTGTGCGCATGTACAGTGCATTTGGAAAGTATTCATACCCCTTGATGTTTTCCACATTTTGTTACGTTACAGCCTTGTGCTAAAATGTATTACATTGTTTCCCCCCCATCAATCTACACAACCCCATAATGACAAAGCAAAAACAGGTTTAGAAAATATATCAAATTTAACAAAAATAAACTGATGTAAAAGTAGTCAGACCCTTTACTCAGTAGTTTGTTGAAACACCTTTGGCAGCGATTACAGCATCTTCTTGGGTATGACGCTACAAGCTTGGTACACCTGTATTTGGAGTTTCTCTCGTTCTTTTCTCCAGATCCTCTCAAGCTCTGTCAGGTTGGATGTGGGGTGTCGCTACACAGCTATTTTCAGGTCTCAAGCGATGTTCGATTGGGTTCAAGTCCGGGCTCTGACTGGGCCACTCAAGGACTTTCAGAGACTTGTCCCGAAGCCATTCCTGTGTTGTCTTGGCTGTGTGCTTAGGGTCATTGTCCTGTTGGAAAGTGAACCTTGGCCCCAGTCTGAGGCTCTGAGCATTCTGGAGCAGGTTTTCATCAAGGATCTCTCTGTACTTCATCTTTCCCTCGATCCTGACTAGTCTCCCAGTCCCTGCCGCTGAAAAATATCTCCACAGCATGATGCTGCCATCACCATGCTCCACAGTAGGGATGGTGCCAGGTTTCCTCCAGACGTGACGCCAAGAATCTTGTTTCTTATGGTCTGAGTCTTTAGGTGCCCTTTGACAAACTCCAAGCAGGCTGTCATGTGCCTTTTACTATGGAGGGGCTACCGTCTGGCCACTCTACTACAAAGGCTTGATTGGAGTGCTGCAGAGATGGTTGTCATTCTGGAAGGTTCTCCCATCTCCACAGAGGAACTCTGAATTGAATTTACCACAGGTTGGAATCCAATCAAGTTGTGGAAACGTCTCAAGGATGATCAATGGAAACAGGATGCACCGGAGCTCAATTGAGTCTCATAGCAAAGGGTCTGAAATACTAATGTAAAGGTATGTTTTATTTTTAATACATTTGCAAAAATATCTAAACTAGTTTTTGCTTTGTCATTATGGGATATTTTGTGTAGATTGAAGATAATTAATTTTAGAATAAGGCTGTAACAATGTGGAGAAGGGGTCTGAATACTTTCCGACTGCACTATGTGTATGTATCGTTCAGTGGTAGTAAAAACAAAACCCTGCATGACCAGTAATCTCACCTGTCTTTTCCATTCACAGCAAGCAGCTCAGTCATGACTTGCTACTCTCCTCTCCTCCTCCGTCTCCTTCTCCTTGGTATTTTTGGGCTATGTTCAAGCTTCAAGATCTGTGCCTTCAATGTCCAGAACTTCGACGACGCCAAATCAGCCAACTTCAGGGTGATGCACACTCTGACCAGGGTGAGACTCTGCCTCGTCTTAACACAAACATACAGTTGCTATTCATGACGACTGGTCCAGGAAGGAACTAAACTCAAACATTTTAACTATAATTCCATACTGTTGGGTAAATCAGTCTCAATTACTTTATTATAATAATTCAGGTATCTTTCTGTGATTGTTAGACATTCTTGTTCTAATCTGGTTGGTTGATTGTCCACAGATTGTGTCTCGCTGTGACATCTGTCTCCTTCAGGAGGTTAAAGGCACACAGGGCAATGCCATGAAAGCTTTGGTGGAAGCACTCAACAGGTACAGTTGCATCTAGATACTGTTACCATAGAAAGAGAATCCATTGAACTCTGACTGCAACAAGTACTCTACCTCAGGCGTATTCCAATCTGAACCTACGTGCTCCGGAGCCTGATGGGTTTTCTGTTCTTCCTGATGACTAATTGCACCCACCTGGTGTCCCAGGTCTAAAACAGTCCCTGGTGGGGGAGGGGGAAAGCAGTGGAACTGGCTTAGAGGTCTGGATTTCAATTTGAGGGAACTTCCTCATGCATTGTTCAGTGATGCATATATACATTGTTTTGTATTCCTTGATTGTTTCCTATAAAAGTGTATTGCGTCTTTTGTTAAATGCACTTTAAATAAATTGTGATTTTGATTATAAAGAAAATCATTTGATAAGTTTTCACTTAATTTATGGACCAACCCTCTTTCTGTTAATTTCTTCTTAGATATGATGCCTATCACTATAAATATGTTGCCAGTGGAGTTCTGGGGCGAACACCTCAGGACCAGGAGCAATACGTCTATCTGTACAGGTAAGCAAAGCTTTCGTTTACATCTATTACAGCTCTTCATTTATAAATGCTACTCTCGTGACGTAAACTTGCATTCATTTGAGATCCTGAATATGCCGCCTCCCCTGTCCTAACCTAATGAATCTCGGCCCGACATGCTAGTTAAACGTTGTCGCCCTGCTTGACTTTAATCCTAAACGAATGGCGCTATAAGTAACCTGCTCTCCACAGGAATGAAACCGTAGAGTTGACGGCTCAGTACCAGTACGTTGACAGAAAGGAGGGGAACGCGGCTGTTTTCTCCAGAGACCCCTTTGTTGTTAGATTTCAAGCCAAGGAAACAGGTTAGTTAAGTTCATGAGAATTTGAAATTCATTGTTTTCTGTTTGGATAACTTCCAATGATCTTCCTCTGAACAGTGATTGGAGACTTTTCTCTGATCCCTCTGCACACTATGGCCTCTGATGCAATCAAGGAGATTGACAAGCTCTACGATGTTTTTGAGGAAATCAAAATGAAGTGGAATACTGAGGTGAGGCATGACAACTACCTGTTGGTGTTTCCTGTTTGGTTCTTATTTTTCATAGTGTGTGTGTCGGTAAGATGAATGCAGTTACTGTTATCTGTCATGCTACATGATTCTGAGTCTCTAACTTTTGGAACATACTTCTCTCACCAATGTAATGCCACTCTGTACCATAGAACGTGATGTTCCTTGGAGCCTTCAATGCTGGTTGTGGGCACATGACCCGCCAGGACAAGGCGAACATCCGACTTTTCTCAATACCTGGATTTTTCTGGTTGATCAGGGACCAGGTGGACACCACTGTTGGGGATACTACCAGCTGTGCCTATGACAGGTGGGTGGAAATTTAAAAAATGAGTTTCACTGAAATGATATTCTTTGAAATGAAGGCATTTTTGATTATAAACGATCTGTATTGATGGATCCAATAATATATTACTCTTCAGCTCTATTGGACATTTTGTTTTTCTTAGGATTGTGGTACACGGAGAGCGCTTCCTGAAGACCATCAAACCTTATTCAGCTCAGGTCTTCAACATTGCCAATGAGTATAAACTCTCAAAGGAAAGGGTAATACTTCCTTTTCCTCTTTACAAACACCATTTTCATTTAGCCTTTCAAACTCCTATCCATCTTCAAAAAAGCCCCAGGAGAAAATGTAACATTACAGACATGCTAAAGTCACCTGTTTTATGTCTGTTTCCGGTGTTATAGATGTCATGACACATAATAAACTGATCTCCAAATTTCAGGTTCTGGAAGTGAGTGACCACTTCCCTATTGAGGTGGAGCTGAAGACTAAATCGTCAGGGCAGCTTCAAGCTCCGGTTCAGCCTCTCCTGCTAATTGCTCTCTCTGTCATCACCTCCGCCCTGCACATCTTACCTTCAACCAGTATGGTGTGAGGAGGACTGATGTTCTTCTCCAGAGTATGGATCTTTGAATTAGAATGAATTTTACATTTCTATGGTATGGACATCTATACAACTTCAATGAGCAGCTGGTTCACTCATGCAAGGGTTTGTCAAACCTGTCTCCGGGTACCCCTAGATGCTTCACTATTTTTGCTGTAGCCCTGAACTTGCTCACCTGAGTCATCTAATTAAGATGTTGATGATTCGTTGCTACGTTTAAACAGGTGTGCTAGCATGGATCTACTGGGGGTTCCTGAGGAGAGCTTTGAGAACCACTCCTCTAATAAACAGTGACTCCGTCTTTGACTGGTCCCCATGAGATTGCAGACATTTTAGAGACGGCAACATTTATCACTACGTAAATTGACGGCATAATGTCCCTCATTTCAATTCATATCTATGGCTTCGCTCTGGTGTTGGATTGCTGATCCCAGTTTTGCTCTGCTCTGACATGTGGTTTCAGGTATTTGACGTATAATATCTTGAATGGAAGGCTACAGATTCCCGAAGCCACCACTTCTGCATTTAGTAACATCTATTTTGTAAATTAATGGTTGTAATATTTCAAATTCAATTAGGTTTTTAATGTGATGTGGTTTTTACATTGTCACTGTAAATGTTCAATGCATGTATTGTACACAGTATTTGAATAAAACGAAATTGATTTTAAAACAAAGTAGGCCACATTTTGTTGTTTGAGGACCTGTCTACCCAAACCATCCAGACCACTGGGCGGCAGTAAGTACGGGTTTGAAACGATATTGACAAGTGAACTAACAAGGAAGAGGCTTGTCAATTGCCAGAGTTAGGAAACGTGGCCTTAGCAAAGGAGAATCCAACATTAATAGAAACAAGCTGTTTTGATAGGCGGCAAATAGCGTACACGACTCGGTTGGGTTGGTGGACAACTTGCAAACATGGCCGATGTTAATCAAGGATCGGTCTTACCTAGCGAAACTTCACCTCCAGACCTGGACGGACTGAATGCAACCGACTCCAATGGTACCGACGCTGTCAACGCGACAGTGGCCAAGTTTGTGGCGACACCGGAGGGAACAGCACTGGCATATGGCAGCCTTGTGTTCATGGCTCTGTTGCCCATCTTCTTCGGTGCGCTGCGGTCTGTCAGCTGCGGCAAAAGCAAGGTAATATTAACATGAATGCCATTTTACAAGTAAGTACCGCGGTAGATTACTCAGCTAGCTAGGTTCCCACTGTTGGGCCATAAAGGAGGCAATGATCCTCATTCACCGGTCAGTCTGTCCAGTGTCCCACCCAGGTACACGTATCGTGAAACACTAGCCAGCTGTCACTCACATTCCACAATCAGTGTTTGTTCCATATCCAGACCAGTATGATGTAGCGAGACAGCCAGTTATCTAATCATGCCTAGGGAACTGCAATGAATGACTGGCCGGCCTTGACTGGGGCGATCAATGCACCATATGTTCATCTTATTTGCCTGGTAGTTTACTCACATAACTAGATTGGTTTATTGTTGATAGTAGCCAATTTTTTTTTTTTTAAATCATGACATTGATGTAGTTGGCAAGATGTTTTTCAAATCATTTCAACCAGGAAGGGGGGTCTTACTGACAAATCTTGTAGCAGGTGATTGAGATGTGTACAAGGTTCAGGGAATTTTGTTATGGCGTGTGCATAATCTGGATAGGTTTTAGGTAACATGAACTCTTTAACATGGTTTCAAAGTTAAATTCTAGCTTTTTTCTTCTCTAAGGCCCCTGGGCTCAATGTATAATAGGAATATGCTAATCAGTTTGTCTGAACTACACGTGTCCTTACTGCCATTACTTCTGGTCTTTCAGTAGGTGGGTGGAGGGAAACCGATGATGCACGACCTGGTTGTCTGATGACATGACCGATTAGCGAGGACAGGCTTTTTGAGTGGGGTGAAACTAAACTAGCTACTTTTTTTCTGGTGGTGTGGTTAACTAACTTGCACTCTGATAGAGAGCGCTTCATGTGTGGTGTTGACTTGTGGTTGGTTGCTGCCTCATCCAGAATCTCGCCTGGCGTTTACTACAGATCACTTACTATACTCTTACAATAAACTCCGCTAATGACTTTCTGTGCACTTATTTCGTCCTTAGGTTGCTGGAGAAAATGGTTGTGATTATGAGTACAGAGTGAGTATTAGAACTGATGATCAGAACAGTCAGATTTGTATTATTCTGACACATTGTTCGTGGCAGTCTGGAAGATGCTTCATGACTGTGTCTATGCGTGTATGTTTCCCGTCTGTGTGTGTGAAATCATTCTGTTATTAGGCACCGAGTGTCAAGGTGTGGGCCTCATTGTCCTGCTTTGCCCATAATCAATGAGGATGTGGGTCTGTTTGGTGTACAGGTAAAGGCCCCTGGACCAGAATCCCACTGAACGCGGTGGGTGTACGCTGATAAGGTTCAATGACTGTGCTATAGAAGAAACTGGCACAGATGGTGATAAGTCAAAGGCCTCTAGTATTTTACTGGAGATGAGGTCTTTAGAGTTGGATGGAATAAATCGCTCGCTGCTGTCCTGTCTTGTTCCTTGCTGCTCATCGCACCACATTGGCCCATTTTTATTATATTCCCTGTGCAGATTTTGCTTATTTAATTCAGTTAGGCCTATCTCTAGTGGGACACGAACATGTAACCTGCTTGAGTTTGTCAGTCACCTAACTACTACTTTTGTGATGAATTAGTCTGTGATGAAGCAAAGATTGCCTCTAAAAACAGTAAATTCTAGTTTTTTTTTTTTTTTTTCTCTGGATCAAAATGGGGCTCATAGGTGGTAGGCCCTCCTGTTGGCCGTCGCAGTGACGTTTAGCTGTTTTTAAAGCTAATTAACAGCTATTCTACACATTGGACAAAGGCACTTAGGAAGTGTGCTGAAGGAACTTAGGAAGTGTGCTGCTTATGCTTGTCCACTCGAATCAACCCTTGTTTCTCTCTCCCCAGAACTCCTCAGACATGCCAGAGACCATCACAGGCAGAGATGCTGCACGGTTCCCCATCATTGCCAGCTGCACCCTTTTCGGCCTCTATCTCTTCTTCAAAGTGAGCATCATCACCCCCCCCCCCCCCCCCCTCGTCCCTGCATCACTTGTTTTTGTCCTGAATAATTTCCTGCAGTATTACAATGTAATAATCTACTGCTATTCCCTCCAACAATCTCCCACATAGTGCTGTACCTCTGCTTTACCGTGTTCCCTCTTACCGTGTTCCCTCTTACCGTGTTCCCTCTTACCGTGTTCCCTCTTACCGTGTTCCCTTCCAGCTCTCTGATTTAAAGTTAGTGAGACTAGTGCTGGGATACTGTATGTTGTGTCAATGGAGTAGTACTAAATTGGTTTTGTTGCAATCATAGATTTTCTCTCAAGAGTACATCAACTTGCTGCTATCAATGTATTTCTTTGTCCTGGGGATTTTGGCACTGGCTCATACAATGAGGTGAGAGCTTTTGGTTCATCATTTTATTAGGTTCTCCTTTCACTTTATGACATTGGATATAGCCTGAAAGTCTCAACATAATTTGTGCCCCCCCCCCGCCCCCATCTGTCCATTAGTCCTTTCATGAACAGGATCTTCCCTGCCAACATCCCCATCAAGCAGTACCAGCTGCTCTTCACTCAGGGCTCGGGAGAGACCAAAGAAGGTGAGGAGAAAACGGAATGAGCCCTAGAAGCAGTCATATGGTTGATACACTGTAAAAACACATGTTTTAATATGTCACTGATTACCCTCCCCCCCAACAGAGATGGTCAACTATGAGTTTGACACCAAGGACATGATCTGCCTGGTCATCAGCACTGTGGTTGGGGTCTGGTACATCCTCAAGAAGGTTAGTTAAAATGACAGTATATTAAGGTTGTGTGTGTGTGTGTGTTTAGCCTTTTTGAGGGTAATGGTGTAAGCCTGTAGTTAGTCCTATAAAATTCCCTCCAGTTTAATACTCTTGTGGTTGTGTTCATCTGAGTTTGTCTTAGCATATTATTTCTATATGCAATTTAGCAAACTATTGTATCCAAAGAGACCTAGTTATGTGTGCATACATTTTACATATGGTTCCTAGTCTTCTGTGTGTGGGTGTTGTGTATGTTCTCCTTTGAACGTGTTCTGTGGTTCTCCTTTGAGCGTGTTCTTTGGTTCTCCTTTGAGCGTGTTCTTTGGTTCTCCTTTGAACGTGTTCTTTGGTTCTCCTTTGAGCGTGTTCTTTGGTTCTCCTTTGAGCGTGTTCTTTGGTTTTCCTTTGAGCGTGTTCTTTGGTTTTCCTTTGAGCGTGTTCTTTGGTTCTCCTTTGAGCGTGTTCTTTGGTTCTCCTTTGAACGTGTTCTTTGGTTCTCCTTTGAGCGTGTTCTTTGGTTCTCCTTTGAGCGTGTTCTTTGGTTCTCCTTTGAGCGTGTTCTTTGGTTCTCCTTTGAGCGTGTTCTTTGGTTCTCCTTTGAGCGTGTTCTTTGGTTCTCCTTTGAGCGTGTTCTTTGGTTCTCCTTTGAGCGTGTTCTTTGGTTCTCCTTTGAGCGTGTTCTTTGGTTTTCCTTTGAGCGTGTTCTTTGGTTCTCCTTTGAGCGTGTTCTTTGGTTTTCCTTTGAGCGTGTTCTTTGGTTCTCCTTTGAACGTGTTCTTTGGTTCTCCTTTGAGCGTGTTCTTTGGTTTTCCTTTGAGCGTGTTCTTTGGTTTTCCTTTGAGCGTGTTCTTTGGTTCTCCTTTGAGCGTGTTCTTTGGTTTTCCTTTGAGCGTGTTCTTTGGTTTTCCTTTGAGCGTGTTCTTTGGTTTTCCTTTGAGCGTGTTCTTTGGTTTTCCTTTGAGCGTGTTCTGTGGTTTTCCTTTGAGCGTGTTCTTTGGTTCTCCTTTGAGCGTGTTCTTTGGTTCTCCTTTGAGCGTGTTCTTTGGTTCTCCTTTGAGCGTGTTCTTTGGTTCTCCTTTGAGCGTGTTCTTTGGTTCTCCTTTGAGCGTGTTCTTTGGTTCTCCTTTGAACGTGTTCTTTGGTTCTCCTTTGAGCGTGTTCTTTGGTTCTCCTTTGAGCGTGTTCTTTGGTTCTCCTTTGAGCGTGTTCTTTGGTTTTCCTTTGAGCGTGTTCTTTGGTTTTCCTTTGAGCGTGTTCTTTGGTTCTCCTTTGAGCGTGTTCTTTGGTTCTCCTTTGAGCGTGTTCTTTGGTTTTCCTTTGAGCGTGTTCTTTGGTTTTCCTTTGAGCGTGTTCTTTGGTTCTCCTTTGAGCGTGTTCTTTGGTTCTCCTTTGAACGTGTTCTGTGGTTCTCCTTTGAACGTGTTCTTTGGTTCTCCTTTGAGCGTGTTCTTTGGTTCTCCTTTGAACGTGTTCTTTGGTTCTCCTTTGAGCGTGTTCTTTGGTTCTCCTTTGAGCGTGTTCTTTGGTTCTCCTTTGAGCGTGTTCTTTGGTTCTCCTTTGAACGTGTTCTTTGGTTCTTCTTTGAGCGTGTTCTGTGGTTTTCCTTTGAGCGTGTTCTTTGGTTCTCCTTTGAGCGTGTTCTTTGGTTCTCCTTTGAGCGTGTTCTTTGGTTTTCCTTTGAGCGTGTTCTTTGGTTCTCCTTTGAGCGTGTTCTTTGGTTCTCCTTTGAGCGTGTTCTTTGGTTCTCCTTTGAGCGTGTTCTTTGGTTTTCCTTTGAGCGTGTTCTTTGGTTCTCCTTTGAGCGTGTTCTTTGGTTCTCCTTTGAGCGTGTTCTTTGGTTCTCCTTTGAGCGTGTTCTTTGGTTCTCCTTTGAGCGTGTTCTTTGGTTCTCCTTTGAGCGTGTTCTTTGGTTCTCCTTTGAGCGTGTTCTTTGGTTTTCCTTTGAGCGTGTTCTTTGGTTCTCCTTTGAGCGTGTTCTTTGGTTCTCCTTTGAACGTGTTCTTTGGTTCTCCTTTGAGCGTGTTCTTTGGTTCTCATTTGAGCGTGTTCTTTGGTTCTCCTTTGGGCGTGTTCTTTGGTTCTCCTTTGAGCGTGTTCTTTGGTTCTCCTTTGAGCGTGTTCTGTGGTTTTCCTTTGAGCGTGTTCTTTGGTTCTCCTTTGAGCGTGTTCTTTGGTTCTCCTTTGAGCGTGTTCTGTGGTTCTCCTTTGAGCGTGTTCTTTGGTTCTCCTTTGAACGTGTTCTTTGGTTCTTCTTTGAGCGTGTTCTGTGGTTTTCCTTTGAGCGTGTTCTTTGGTTCTCCTTTGAGCGTGTTCTTTGGTTCTCCTTTGAGCGTGTTCTTTGGTTCTCCTTTGAGCGTGTTCTTTGGTTTTCATTTGAGCGTGTTCTTTGGTTCTCCTTTGGGCGTGTTCTTTGGTTTTCCTTTGAGCGTGTTCTTTGGTTCTCCTTTGAGCGTGTTCTTTGGTTCTCCTTTGAGCGTGTTCTGTGGTTCTCCTTTGAGCGTGTTCTTTGGTTCTCCTTTGAGCGTGTTCTTTGGTTTTCATTTGAGCGTGTTCTTTGGTTCTCCTTTGGGCGTGTTCTTTGGTTTTCCTTTGAGCGTGTTCTTTGGTTCTCCTTTGAGCGTGTTCTTTGGTTCTCCTTTGAGCGTGTTCTTTGGTTCTCCTTTGAGCGTGTTCTGTGGTTCTCCTTTGAGCGTGTTCTTTGGTTCTCCTTTGAGCGTGTTCTTTGGTTCTCCTTTGAGCGTGTTCTTTGGTTCTCCTTTGGGCGTGTTCTTTGGTTTTCCTTTGAGCGTGTTCTTTGGTTCTCCTTTGAGCGTGTTCTTTGGTTCTCCTTTGAGCGTGTTCTGTGGTTCTCCTTTGAACGTGTTCTTTGGTTCTCCTTTGGGCGTGTTCTTTGGTTTTCCTTTGGGCGTGTTCTTTGGTTCTCCTTTGAGCGTGTTCTTTGGTTCTCCTTTGAACGTGTTCTTTGGTTCTCCTTTGAGCGTGTTCTTTGGTTCTCCTTTGAGCGTGTTCTTTGGTTCTCCTTTGAGCGTGTTCTGTGGTTCTCCTTTGAACGTGTTCTTTGGTTCTCCTTTGAGCGTGTTCTGTGGTTCTCCTTTGAGCGTGTTCTTTGGTTCTCCTTTGAGCGTGTTCTTTGGTTCTCCTTTGAGCGTGTTCTTTGGTTCTCCTTTGAGCGTGTTCTGTGGTTCTCCTTTGAGCGTGTTCTTTGGTTCTCCTTTGAGCGTGTTCTTTGGTTCTCCTTTGAGCGTGTTCTTTGGTTCTCCTTTGAGCGTGTTCTTTGGTTCTCCTTTGAGCGTGTTCTTTGGTTCTCCTTTGAGCGTGTTCTTTGGTTCTCCTTTGAGCGTGTTCTTTGGTTCTCCTTTGAGCGTGTTCTTTGGTTCTCCTTTGAGCGTGTTCTTTGGTTCTCCTTTGAGCGTGTTCTTTGGTTCTCCTTTGAGCGTGTTCTTTGGTTCTCCTTTGAGCGTGTTCTTTGGTTCTCCTTTGAGCGTGTTCTTTGGTTCTCCTTTGAGCGTGTTCTTTGGTTTTCCTTTGAGCGTGTTCTTTGGTTTTCCTTTGAGCGTGTTCTTTGGTTCTCCTTTGAACGTGTTCTTTGGTTCTCCTTTGAGCGTGTTCTTTGGTTCTCCTTTGAGCGTGTTCTTTGGTTCTCCTTTGAGCGTGTTCTTTGGTTCTCCTTTGAACGTGTTCTTTGGTTCTCCTTTGAACGTGTTCTTTGGTTCTCCTTTGAGCGTGTTCTTTGGTTCTCCTTTGAGCGTGTTCTTTGGTTCTCCTTTGAGCGTGTTCTTTGGTTCTCCTTTGAGCGTGTTCTTTGGTTCTCCTTTGAACGTGTTCTTTGGTTCTCCTTTGAGCGTGTTCTTTGGTTCTCCTTTGAGCGTGTTCTTTGGTTTTCCTTTGAGCGTGTTCTTTGGTTCTCCTTTGAGCGTGTTCTTTGGTTTTCCTTTGAGCGTGTTCTTTGGTTCTCATTTGAGCGTGTTCTTTGGTTCTCCTTTGAGCGTGTTCTTTGGTTCTCCTTTGAGCGTGTTCTTTGGTTCTCCTTTGAGCGTGTTCTTTGGTTCTCCTTTGAACGTGTTCTTTGGTTCTCCTTTGAGCGTGTTCTTTGGTTCTCCTTTGGGCGTGTTCTTTGGTTCTCATTTGAGCGTGTTCTTTGGTTCTCCTTTGGGCGTGTTCTTTGGTTCTCATTTGAGCGTGTTCTTTGGTTCTCCTTTGAGCGTGTTCTTTGGTTCTCCTTTGAGCGTGTTCTTTGGTTCTCCTTTGAGCGTGTTCTTTGGTTCTCCTTTGAGCGTGTTCTTTGGTTCTCCTTTGAACGTGTTCTTTGGTTCTCCTTTGAGCGTGTTCTGTGGTTCTCCTTTGAGCGTGTTCTGTGGTTCTCCTTTGAACGTGTTCTTTGGTTCTCCTTTGAACGTGTTCTTTGGTTCTCCTTTGAGCGTGTTCTTTGGTTCTCCTTTGAGCGTGTTCTTTGGTTCTCCTTTGAACGTGTTCTTTGGTTCTCCTTTGAACGTGTTCTTTGGTTCTCCTTTGAGCGTGTTCTTTGGTTCTCCTTTGAGCGTGTTCTTTGGTTCTCCTTTGAGCGTGTTCTTTGGTTCTCCTTTGAGCGTGTTCTTTGGTTCTCCTTTGAGCGTGTTCTTTGGTTCTCCTTTGAGCGTGTTCTTTGGTTCTCCTTTGAGCGTGTTCTTTGGTTCTCCTTTGAGCGTGTTCTTTGGTTCTCCTTTGAGCGTGTTCTTTGGTTCTCCTTTGAGCGTGTTCTTTGGTTCTCCTTTGAGCGTGTTCTTTGGTTTTCCTTTGAGCGTGTTCTTTGGTTTTCCTTTGAGCGTGTTCTTTGGTTCTCCTTTGAACGTGTTCTTTGGTTCTCCTTTGAGCGTGTTCTTTGGTTCTCCTTTGAGCGTGTTCTTTGGTTCTCCTTTGAACGTGTTCTTTGGTTCTCCTTTGAGCGTGTTCTTTGGTTCTCCTTTGAGCGTGTTCTTTGGTTCTCCTTTGAGCGTGTTCTTTGGTTCTCCTTTGAGCGTGTTCTTTGGTTCTCCTTTGAGCGTGTTCTTTGGTTCTCCTTTGAGCGTGTTCTTTGGTTCTCCTTTGAGCGTGTTCTTTGGTTTTCCTTTGAGCGTGTTCTTTGGTTCTCCTTTGAGCGTGTTCTTTGGTTTTCCTTTGAGCGTGTTCTTTGGTTCTCATTTGAGCGTGTTCTTTGGTTCTCCTTTGAGCGTGTTCTTTGGTTCTCCTTTGAGCGTGTTCTTTGGTTCTCCTTTGAGCGTGTTCTTTGGTTCTCCTTTGAACGTGTTCTTTGGTTCTCCTTTGAGCGTGTTCTTTGGTTCTCCTTTGGGCGTGTTCTTTGGTTCTCATTTGAGCGTGTTCTTTGGTTCTCCTTTGGGCGTGTTCTTTGGTTCTCATTTGAGCGTGTTCTTTGGTTCTCCTTTGAGCGTGTTCTTTGGTTCTCCTTTGAGCGTGTTCTTTGGTTCTCCTTTGAGCGTGTTCTTTGGTTCTCCTTTGAGCGTGTTCTTTGGTTCTCCTTTGAGCGTGTTCTTTGGTTCTCCTTTGAGCGTGTTCTGTGGTTCTCCTTTGAGCGTGTTCTGTGGTTCTCCTTTGAACGTGTTCTTTGGTTCTCCTTTGAACGTGTTCTTTGGTTCTCCTTTGAGCGTGTTCTTTGGTTCTCCTTTGAGCGTGTTCTTTGGTTCTCCTTTGAACGTGTTCTTTGGTTCTCCTTTGAACGTGTTCTTTGGTTCTCCTTTGAGCGTGTTCTTTGGTTCTCCTTTGAGCGTGTTCTTTGGTTCTCCTTTGAGCGTGTTCTTTGGTTCTCCTTTGAGCGTGTTCTTTGGTTTTCCTTTGAGCGTGTTCTTTGGTTCTCCTTTGAGCGTGTTCTTTGGTTCTCCTTTGAGCGTGTTCTTTGGTTCTCCTTTGAGCGTGTTCTTTGGTTCTCCTTTGAGCGTGTTCTTTGGTTCTCCTTTGAACGTGTTCTTTGGTTCTCCTTTGAGCGTGTTCTTTGGTTCTCCTTTGAGCGTGTTCTTTGGTTCTCCTTTGAGCGTGTTCTTTGGTTTTCCTTTGAGCGTGTTCTTTGGTTCTCCTTTGAGCGTGTTCTTTGGTTCTCCTTTGAGCGTGTTCTTTGGTTCTCCTTTGAGCGTGTTCTTTGGTTCTCCTTTGAGCGTGTTCTTTGGTTTTCCTTTGAGCGTGTTCTTTGGTTCTCCTTTGAGCGTGTTCTTTGGTTCTCCTTTGAGCGTGTTCTTTGGTTCTCCTTTGAGCGTGTTCTTTGGTTTTCCTTTGAGCGTGTTCTTTGGTTCTCCTTTGAGCGTGTTCTTTGGTTCTCCTTTGAGCGTGTTCTTTGGTTCTCCTTTGAGCGTGTTCTTTGGTTCTCCTTTGAGCGTGTTCTTTGGTTCTCCTTTGAGCGTGTTCTTTGGTTCTCCTTTGAGCGTGTTCTTTGGTTCTCCTTTGAGCGTGTTCTTTGGTTCTCCTTTGAGCGTGTTCTTTGGTTCTCCTTTGAACGTGTTCTTTGGTTCTCCTTTGAGCGTGTTCTTTGGTTCTCCTTTGGGCGTGTTCTTTGGTTCTCATTTGGGCGTGTTCTTTGGTTCTCCTTTGAGCGTGTTCTTTGGTTCTCATTTGGGCGTGTTCTTTGGTTCTCCTTTGGGCGTGTTCTTTGGTTCTCCTTTGAGCGTGTTCTTTGGTTCTCCTTTGAGCGTGTTCTTTGGTTCTCCTTTGAGCGTGTTCTTTGGTTCTCCTTTGAGCGTGTTCTTTGGTTCTCCTTTGAACGTGTTCTTTGGTTCTCCTTTGAGCGTGTTCTTTGGTTCTCCTTTGAGCGTGTTCTTTGGTTCTCCTTTGAGCGTGTTCTTTGGTTCTCCTTTGAACGTGTTCTTTGGTTCTCCTTTGAGCGTGTTCTTTGGTTCTCCTTTGAACGTGTTCTTTGGTTCTCCTTTGAACGTGTTCTTTGGTTCTCCTTTGAGCGTGTTCTTTGGTTCTCCTTTGAGCGTGTTCTTTGGTTCTCCTTTGAGCGTGTTCTTTGGTTCTCCTTTGAGCGTGTTCTTTGGTTCTCCTTTGAGCGTGTTCTTTGGTTCTTCCCAGCACTGGATTGCCAACAACCTCTTTGGCCTGGCGTTCGCACTGAATGGGGTGGAGCTTCTGCACCTGAACAACATCAGTACTGGCTGTATCCTGCTGGGGGGGCTGTTTGTGTATGATGTCTTCTGGGTAAGTCTACCACATCACCCCAATACTGTACTACCAGTTTATAGCCCAGCGGGGTTTACTACAAAGCAGGATCAATGAGTTATCCAGCTACTTTGATAAACAACTATTGATGTTCAGGTTCATTAAGAAAGCTGAACTTTGGTATGTGTTTTTGGTTGAGTCAATTAGACCATGCCAATTTCAAGTTTATCTTAAATATCTCGATGGATAGATAGCCATCTAGCTTGTTTAAGCATTTGGATTACTCATTGATTCTGCTTTGTAGTAAACCTCTCGAGCCCTGTCAAAGCGTTAAGCTGGGTGTATTGACTACTTGAATAAACACAACTGTTATCCCTATAGGTATTTGGCACCAATGTCATGGTTACTGTGGCCAAGTCGTTCGAGGCACCCATTAAGTGTGAGTAAAGGGATTTTTTTTCCTGTTTGTTTTAAAGTCAATATTTTATAGACTGTATTTAATGTTTAACTTTAACGAGTGCTATGTAAATCTCTGTTAGCCATACGCTTCACTTTTTTGTTAGACTGCCTGTGAAAAGCTGTATCTATCAAACCAAAGGTGTGGACTAAGTGAAATGCTTACTTTACGGGCCCTTCCCAGCAATGCAGAGAGAAGGGAAGTAATGGCAAAATGTAATGTGTAATAGATACACGATGAGTAACGTTAACTTGGCTGTATTCCCACAGTTGAAGTGGGAAGTTTACATACACCTTATCCAAATACATTGAAACTCAATTTTACACAATTCCTGACATTTAAGAATGTGAAATGTCAGAATAATAGTAGAGAGAATAATTTATTTCAGCTTTTATTTCTTTCATCACATTCCCAGTGGGTCAGAAGTTTACATACACTCAATTAGTATTTGGTAGCATTGCCTTTACATTTTTTATCTTGGGTCAAACGTTTTGGGTTTCCACAAGCTTCCCGCAATAATTTGGGTGAATTTTGGCCCATTCCTCCTGACAGAGCTGGTGTAACTGAGTCAGGTTTGTAGGCCTCCACACACTTTTTCAGTTCTGCCCACAAATTATCTATAGGCTTGAGGTTAGGGCTTTGTGATGGCCACTCTAATACCTTGACTTTGTTGTCCTTAAGCCATTTTGCCACAACTTTGGAAGTATGCTTGTATATTTTGGAAGACCCATTTGTGACCAAGCTTTAACTTCTTGACTGATGTCTTGAGATGTTTCTTCAATATATCCACACAATTTTACTTCCTCATGATGCCATTTATTTTGTGAAGTGCACCAGTCCCTCCTGCAGCAAAGCAGTGTGCAGTTGCAAACCGTAGTCTGGCTTTTTTTATGGCGGTTTTGGAACAGTGGCTTCTTCCTTGCTAAGAGGCCTTTCAGGTTATTTCGATATTGGACTTGTTTTACTGTGGATATAGATACTTTTGTACCTGTTTCCTCCAGCATCTTCACAAGGTCCTTTGCTGTTGTTCTGGGATTGATTTGCACTTTTCGCACCAAAGTACGTTAATCTCTAGGAGTCAGAACGCGTCTCCTTCCTGAGTGGTATGATGGCTGTGTGGTCCCATGGTGTTTATACTTGCATACTATTGTTTGTACAGATGAACGTGGCACCTTCAGGCGTTTGGCATTTGCTCCCAAAGATGAACCAGACTTGTGGAGGTCTACAAAAAAAATAAAAAATTCTGAGGTCTTGGCTGATTTCTATTGATTTTCCCATGATGTCAAGCAAAGAGGCACTGAGTTTGAAGGTAGGCCTTGAAATACATCCACAGGTACACCTCCAATTGACTCAAATGATGTCAATTAGCCTATCAGAAGCTTCTAAAGCCATGACATATTTTCTGGAATTTTCCAAGCTGTTTAAAGGCAGTCAACATAGTGTATGTAAACTTCTGACCCACTGGAATTGTGATACAGTGAATTATAAGTGAAATAATCTGTAACAATTGTTGGAAAAATGACTTGTGTCATGCACAAAGTAGATGTCCTAACCGACTTGCCAAACTATAGTTTGTTAACAAGAAATTTGTGTAGTGTTTGAAAAACCGAGTTTTAATGACTCCAACATAAGTGTATGTAAACTTCCGTCTTCATCTGTATACAAGGGGTACCAGTCCCGAGTTAATGTGCAGGGGTACGAGGTAATTCAGGTAGATATGTACATATAACTAAGAATAAAGTGACATGGTAAGCAGCAGTGTATAGGATGCTTAAAGTTTGCGCAAAAACAGTCAATGTAGATAACCAAATGGTATCTGTACTAACTATTTAGGAGTCTTATGGCTTGCTGGTAGAAGCTGTTCAGGGTCCTGTTGGTTTCTGGACTTGGTGCTTCAGTGCCGCTGGCCGTGTGGTAGCAAAGAGAAGTCTGACTTGGGTGGTTGGAGTCTGACCAGTTTTAGGGCATTCCTCTGACACTGCCTGGTGTCAAGGTCCTGGACCGCAGGGAGCTCGGCCCCAGTGACGTACTGGGCCGTAATGCAATACCCTCTAGCGCCATGCATTCAAATGCCAAGCAGTTGGCACACCAATTGGTGATGCAGCCAGTCAAGATGCTTTCGATGGTGCAGCTGCCCATGCCATATCTTTTCATCCTCCTGAGGGGGAAGAGGAGTTGTTGTGTCCTCTTCACGACTGTGCTGTGTTTGGATTATGAGACATCCTTAGTGACGTGGACACAGGGAACTTGAAGCTCTCGAAATACTCCATTACAGCCCCATCGATGTGAATGAGGGCACGCTCGCCCCTCCGTTTCCTGTGGTACACGATCAGCTCCTTTGTCTTGCGAGATAGGTTGTTGTCCTGGCACCACACCTTGCAGGTCTCTGAGCTCCTCCCTGTAGGCTTTCTCATTGTCGGTGATCAGGCGTACCACCGTCGTGTTGTCGGGGAAAACTTAATGATGGTGTTGGAGTCGTGTGCGCCACTCTGTCGTGGGTGAACAGGGAGTACAGAATAGGACTGAGCATGCACCCCTGAGGTGTTCCCTGAGTTGAGGGTCAGCGTTGTGGATGCGTTGTTGCCTACCCTGTCAGGAAGTCCTGGATCCAGTTGCAGGGGGAGGTGTTCAGTCCCAGGATCCTTAGCTTAGTGATGAGCTTGGAGGGCACTATGGTGTTGAATGCTGAGCTGTAGTCAATGAACAGCATTCTCATGTAGGTGTTCCTTTTGTCCAGGTGGGAAAGGGCAGTGTGGAGTGCAATACAAATGGCATCATCTTCGGATCTATTGGGGTAGTATGCAAATTGGATTGGGTCAGGGATAACGATAGTGTGTCATGACCAGTCTTTCAAAGCATTTCATGTCTACAAATGTGAGTGCTACGGGGCACTAGTAATTTAGGCAGGTTACCTTGGTGTTCTTGGGCACAGGGACTAGGGTGGTCTGCTTGAAACATGTAGGTATTAGACTCGGTCAGGGAGAGGTTGAAAATGTCAGTGAAGTCACTTGTCAGCGGGTGCTTGGAGTTCACGTCTCGGTAATCCGTCTGGCCCTGTTGTCTTGTGAATGTTAACCTATTTAAAGGGCTTAATCAGATCGTCTACAGAGAGCTTGATCACACAGTTGTCCGGAACAGCTGGTGCTCTCATGCATCATTCAGTGTTGCTTGCCTCGAAGCGAGGGTAGAAGGCATTTAGCTCATCTAGTAGGCTCACGTCAGTTGGCAGCTCGCAGCTGGTTTTCCTTTTGTAATCCTTGATAGTTTGTTAGCCCGGCCACATGCGATGCGTGTCGGAACCAGTGTAGTAGAATTCAATCATAGTCCTGTATTGACGCTTTGCCTGTTTGACGGGTAGGATTTCTTATAAGCGTCCGGGTTAGTGTCTCACTACTTGAAAGTGGCAGCTCTACCCTAGCACAGTACGGATGTTGCATGTAATCCATGGCTTCTGGTTGTGATCTGTACGTACGGTCACTGTGATGATGTCGTCGACAAACTAAAGAAGCCGGTGACTGATGTGGTAAACTCCAATGCCATCGGATGATTCCCAGAATAATATTCTAGTCTGTGTTCTGGGAAACAGTCCTGTAGCTTAGCATCTGTTTGGACCACTTCCATATTGGGTGCATCACTGGTACTTCCTGTTTTAAGTTTTTGCTTGTTAGCAGGAATCAGGAGGATCGAGTTATGATCAGATTTGCCAAATTGAGGGTGAGGGGGAGCTTTGTATGGGTTTCTGTGTGACGCAAAGGTGATCGAGATTTTTCTTTTATTTTCGCTTCTAGTTGCACAGGTGATATGCTGGTAGAATTTAGGTCAGACGGATATTTTCTCGGAGCGCCGCCTCTGGATGAGCGTTTTCTTGTTCGCTTATGGCCTTATACATATGTTTGAGTGTTGTCTCAGTGGCTGTATCGTTTTGTGGCGGGTAATAGATGGCTATGAAAATGTATAGATAACTCTCTTGGTAAATAGTATGGTCTACAGCTTATCATGAGGTATTCTAACTCGGAAGGGCAGAACCTTGAGGCTTCCTTAATATTAGAGATTACGCAGCAGCTGTTAACAGACAGTCACAGCACCCCTCTTGTGCTTAGGTCTGCCTTTTTATATTGCCTTCTTTCTCTTCCGAGTGTCGGAATTAGAGCCTGGTCCGGGGTGAACCGTATGTCCTGTGCCACCGACTCGTTGAAGTAGAAATCTTCATCCAAATTCGAAGTTGATGTCCAGAAGCTCTTTTTTTTTTTGTCAGAGGGAACACTGGCTGAAACATGAGGTCCAAATAAAGTTAAGCTCAGCGCAAAAGAAACCCAGACAAAATGGACGACTTGGTCAGGAGCCCATAAAACATCCGCTGTGCATTCCAGCTCCATTTTAATACTCATGCCTGTTACTGTGTGTGTGTGTGCTCGTCTATTAGTCTCTGTAATCAGATCACATCTGACCACACGGTGACAGCCATTTTTTTTCCCTCTCTCTCTCTCTCTCTCTCTCCCTTCTCTTCTGTCCATCTCAGTGGTGTTTCCCCAGGACCTGCTGGAGAAGGGTCTGGGTGCCAGTCAATTTGCAATGCTGGGGCTGGGAGATATTGTCATTCCAGGCAAGTAAAACATCCTCTTCCCTCAACAGTAGCGTCTAATTTTACATACCAATAGGCTTGTCACATCCGCTAGATAATGGTAGTACTCCAGCATTAGATCCACCTCCAGTACACCTTATTTTCCTCTGATAGCGCTGCCCACTCTGTTAATGTTAATATTACATGTTGTTTTTCAGGTATCTTCATTGCTTTACTTCTCCGCTTTGATGTCAGGTGAGCTCTAACTCTTTTCTATCATGGCCCATATCCTCCCTCTCCTTACCTGTCATGTGTTTTATGTTCTGTCTGAAGAACATGGCCCATATCCTTCCTCTCCCTACCTGTCATGTGTTTTATGTTCTGTCTGAAGAACATGGCCCATATCCTCCATCTCCCTACCTGCCATGTGTGTAATGTTCTGTCTGAAGAACATGGCCCATATCCTTCCTCTCCCTACCTGTCATGTGTTTTATGTTCTGTCTGAAGAACATGGCCCATATCCTCCATCTCCCTACCTGCCATGTGTTTTATGTTCTGTCTGCTCCCTCCAGTCTAAAGAAGAACACCAGGACCTACTTCCACACCAGTTTCCTGGCCTACATCTTTGGCTTGGGCCTGACCATCTGGGTCATGCACACCTTTAAACACGCCCAGGTGAGAGGCACTGATTCCCAGGTCAAAGGGTCACCTTTATGTCGACTTGGCTGGTACCAACTGGTTGTCTCGTCTCTCTCTTCCTTCCCAGCCTGCCTTGCTGTACCTGGTCCCAGCCTGTATTGGATTCCCATTGGTTGTAGCTCTGTTGAAAGGAGAACTGACTGAGATGTTCAGGTAATAACACCTTCCCTGTTTCCATCATGGCATTTCTTTTATCAGCCCAGCTCATGTGTCAGCCTCATCACCAGAGGTAGTGAACATTTAGCCAGTTTCAAATCAAATCATTCACCATGCAGCACCAGATGGCGCTATTGGTTTGCCTGTCTCTTAGCTTGACAAATTTTTACTATCTTCACTCAAAGATCATTTACATGATTACAATGATATATTTTATTTTACATTTTTTACTTAACACTTATTTGTATTTTTTTTAACTTAAAGCATTGTTGGTTAAGCTCTTGTAAGTAAGCAGTACACTGAGGTCTACTACACCTGTTGAATTTGGCGCATGTGACAAATAACATTTTGATTTGATATCATTCCTCCCACCCAGTGCTGCTTGGAGTATTGTGTGTTATGTAAATGCACCTACTTGTTCAGGGCCTTGGTCCGCTAGCTCCTACTCTGAGCCCGCTAGCTCCTACTCTGAGCCCGCTAGCTCCTACTCTGAGCCCGCTAGCTCCTACTCTGAGCCCGCTAGCTCCTACTCTGAGCCCGCTAGCTCCTACTCTGAGCCCGCTAGCTCCTACTCTGAGCCCGCTAGCTCCTACTCTGAGCCCCCTAGCTCCTACGCTGGGCCCCCTAGCTCCTACGCTGGGCCCGCTAGCTCCTACGCTGGGCCCGCTAGCTCCTACGCTGGGCCCGCTAGCTCCTACGCTGGGCCCGCTAGCTCCTACGCTGGGCCCGCTAGCTCCTACGCTGGGCCCGCTAGCTCCTACTCTGGGCCCCCTAGCTCCTACTCTGGGCCCGCTAGCTCCTACGCTGGGCCCGCTAGCTCCTACGCTCGGCCCTGTGGCCGTGGAGGGGTGACTGCTGCCTGTTAGCCATAATAACAGTCCTTAGACACTCAGCTGGGGCAACCACCTGGGCTGGGGAAGGAGAAGAAACATTCCCCAAACCTCTCCTGCCAGGAATGTGTCCTTGCTTGATAATCACCATGGTAACAATGTGACCTTGGGGTGGCACAATATGTGGAGAGGCTAAGAGACCTGGGTGTCAAAGGTGGCAGTGCCAAGGCTTCGTACCAACTGACAACCTGCCTTGTCAGCTTACTTTTGACTGGTTCCTGTCTGTCTCACTGCTGGTGTCTCGTTCTACACAAACTTTATATTCACTTATTCTTTGTTTACTTCTCCTCTGTGTTCAGTCTGACTGGGCAGAGCACCCACCACCTCTCTCTCGGGCATGTCTCCCCATGTCTCTCCTGTCCTGCCACCCCTCATCAACACTGGCTTTCAGTTTCCCTCTATTTCTTGTGCTTTTAAACCTGATTTCTGTGGAACCCTTGGAATTGGCAGATGCAATCCCTCTCCTTTGAAAGACATGTAAATGTCAGGCTTTCACTGAAGGGTTCCACGTCCAGAGAATGGTTCCTCCTTTTAGTTAACCTGGCCCTGTCTGGTCCAGACATTAAACACCCAACCCTTATAGTTATCCAGGCCCTGTCTGGTCCAGGCATTAAACACCCAACCCTTATAGTTATCCAGGCCCTGTCTGGTCCAGGCATTAAACACCCAACCCTTATAGTTATCCAGGCCCTGTCTGGTCCAGGCATTAAACCCCCAACCCTTATAGTTAACCAGGCCCTGTCTGGTCCAGACATTAAACCCAACTCTTTTAGTTATTCAGGCCCTGTCTGGTCCAGGCATTAAACCCCCAACCCTTATAGTTAACCAGGCCCTGTCTGGTCCAGACATTAAACCCAACTCTTATAGTTATCCAGGCCCTGTCTGGTCCAGGCATTAAACCCCCAACCCTTATAGTTAACCAGGCCCTGTCTGGTCCAGACATTAAACCCAACTCTTTTAGTTATCCAGGCCCTGTCTGGTCCAGGCATTAAACCCCCAACCCTTATAGTTAACCAGGCCCTGTCTGGTCCAGACATTAAACCCAACTCTTATAGTTATCCAGGCCCTGTCTGGTCCAGGCATTAAACCCCCAACCCTTATAGTTAACCAGGCCCTGTCTGGTCCAGACATTAAACCCAACTCTTTTAGTTATTCAGGCCCTGTCTGGTCCAGACATTAAACCCCCAACCCTTATAGTTAACCAGGCCCTGTCTGGTCCAGGCATTAAACCCCCAACCCTTATAGTTAACCAGGCCCTGTCTGGTCCAGACATTAAACCCAACTCTTTTAGTTATTCAGGCCCTGTCTGGTCCAGACATTAAACCCCCAACCCTTATAGTTATCCAGGCCCTGTCTGGTCCAGGCATTAAACCCCCAACCCTTATAGTTAACCAGGCCCTGTCTGGTCCAGACATTAAACCCAACTCTTTTAGTTATTCAGGCCCTGTCTGGTCCAGACATTAAACCCCCAACCCTTATAGTTAACCAGGCCCTGTCTGGTCCAGGCATTAAACCCCCAACCCTTATAGTTAACCAGGCCCTGTCTGGTCCAGACATTAAACCCAACTCTTTTAGTTATTCAGGCCCTGTCTGGTCCAGATATTAAACCCCCAACCCTTATAGTTATCCAGGCCCTGTCTGGTCCAGGCATTAAACCCCCAACCCTTATAGTTAACCAGGCCCTGTCTGGTCCAGACATTAAACACCCAACCCTTATAGTTAACCAGGCCCTGTCTGGTCCAGGCATTAAACCCCCAACCCTTATAGTTAACCAGGCCCTGTCTGGTCCAGACATTAAACACCCAACCCTTATAGTTAACCAGGCCCTGTCTGGTCCAGACATTAAACACCCAACCCTTATAGTTAACCAGGCCCTGTCTGGTCCAGACATTAAACACCCAACCCTTATAGTTAACCAGGCCCTGTCTGGTCCAGGCATTAAACCCCCAACCCTTATAGTTAACCAGGCCCTGTCTGGTCCAGACATTAAACCCCCAACCCTTTTAGTTAACCAGGCCCTGTCTGGTCCAGGCATTAAACCCCCAACCCTTATAGTTAACCAGGCCCTGTCTGGTCCAGACATTAAACACCCAACCCTTTTAGTTAACCAGGCCCTGTCTGGTCCAGACATTAAACCCCCAACCCTTATAGTTAACCAGGCCCTGTCAGGTCCAGACATTAAACCCAACTCTTTTAGTTATTCAGGCCCTGTCTGGTCCAGACATTAAACCCCCAACACTTATAGTTATCCAGGCCCTGTCTGGTCCAGACATTAAACCCCCAACCCTTATAGTTAACCAGGCCCTGTCTGGTCCAGACATTAAACCCCCAACCCTTATAGTTATCCAGGCCCTGTCTGGTCCAGACATTAAACCCCCAACCCTTTTAGTTAACCAGGCCCTGTCTGGTCCAGACATTAAACCCCCAACCCTTATAGTTAACCAGGCCCTGTCTGGTCCAGACATTAAACACCCAACCCTTTTAGTTAACCAGGCCCTGTCTGGTCCAGACATTAAACCCCCAACCCTTATAGTTAACCAGGCCCTGTCTGGTCCAGACATTAAACCCAACTCTTTTAGTTATTCAGGCCCTGTCTGGTCCAGACATTAAACCCCCAACACTTATAGTTATCCAGGCCCTGTCTGGTCCAGACATTAAACCCCCAACCCTTTTAGTTAACCAGGCCCTGTCTGGTCCAGACATTAAACCCCCAACCCTTATAGTTAACCAGGCCCTGTCTGGTCCAGACATTAAACACCCAACCCTTTTAGTTAACCAGGCCCTGTCTGGTCCAGACATTAAACCCCCAACCCTTATAGTTAACCAGGCCCTGTCTGGTCCAGACATTAAACCCAACTCTTTTAGTTATTCAGGCCCTGTCTGGTCCAGACATTAAACCCCCAACACTTATAGTTAACCAGGCTCTGTCTGGTCCAGACATTAAACCCAACTCTTTTAGTTATTCAGGCCCTGTCTGGTCCAGACATTAAACCCCCAACACTTATAGTTAACCAGGCCCTGTCTGGTCCAGACATTAAACCCCCAACCCTTATAGTTAACCAGGCCCTGTCTGGTCCAGACATTAAACACCCAACCCTTTTAGTTAACCAGGCCCTGTCTGGTCCAGACATTAAACCCCCAACCCTTATAGTTAACCAGGCCTTGTCTGGTCCAGACATTAAACCCAACTCTTTTAGTTATTCAGGCCCTGTCTGGTCCAGACATTAAACCCCCAACACTTATAGTTATCCAGGCCCTGTCTGGTCCAGACATTAAACCCCCAACCCTTTTAGTTAACCAGGCCCTGTCTGGTCCAGACATTAAACCCCCAACCTTTATAGTTATCCAGGCCCTGTCTGGTCCAGACATTAAACCCAACTCTTTTAGTTAACCAGGCCCTGTCTGGTCCAGACATTAAATCCCCAACCCTTATAGTTATCCAGGCCCTGTCTGGTCCAGACATTAAACACCCAACCCTTATAGTTAACCAGGCCCTGTCTGGTCCAGACATTAAACCCCCAACCCTTATAGTTAACCAGGTCCTGTCTGGTCCAGACATTAAACCCAACTCTTTTAGTTAACCAGGCCCTGTCTGGTCCAGACATTAAATCCCCAACCCTTATAGTTAACCTGGCCCTGTCTGGTCCAGACATTAAATCCCCAACCCTTATAGTTAACCAGGCCCTGTCTGGTCCAGACATTAAACCCAACTCTTTTAGTTAACCAGGCCCTGTCTGGTCCAGACATTAAACCCCCAACCCTTATAGTTAACCAGGCCCTGTCTGGTCCAGACATTAAACCCCCAACCCTTATAGTTAACCTGGCCCTGTCTGGTCCAGACATTAAACCCCCAACCCTTATAGTTAACCAGGCCCTGTCTGGTCCAGACATTAAACCCCCAACCCTTATAGTTAACCAGGTCCTGTCTGGTCCAGACATTAAATCCCCAACCCTTATAGTTAACCAGGCCCTGTCTGGTCCAGACATTAAATCCCCAACCCTTATAGTTAACCAGGCCCTGTCTGGTCCAGACATTAAACCCAACTCTTTTAGTTAACCAGGCCCTGTCTGGTCCAGACATTAAACCCCCAACCCTTATAGTTAACCAGGCCCTGTCTGGTCCAGACATTAAACCCCCAACCCTTATAGTTAACCTGGCCCTGTCTGGTCCAGACATTAAACCCCCAACCCTTATAGTTATCCAGGCCCTGTCTGGTCCAGACATTAAACACCCAACCCTTATAGTTAACCAGGTCCTGTCTGGTCCAGACATTAAATCCCCAACCCTTATAGTTAACCAGGCCCTGTCTGGTCCAGACATTAAACCCCCAACCCTTATAGTTATCCAGGCCCTGTCTGGTCCAGACATTAAATCCCCAACCCTTATAGTTAACCAGGCCCTGTCTGGTCCAGACATTAAACCCAACTCTTTTAGTTAACCAGGCCCTGTCTGGTCCAGACATTAAACCCCCAACCCTTATAGTTAACCAGGCCCTGTCTGGTCCAGACATTAAACCCCCAACCCTTATAGTTAACCTGGCCCTGTCTGGTCCAGACATTAAACCCCCAACCCTTATAGTTAACCAGGCCCTGTCTGGTCCAGACATTAAACCCCCAACCCTTTTAATCTTAAGTGTTGTGAGTTTCTTTGGTTGTCTGATTCAGACACCATCAGTCATCTCCAGTGCTGCCGCTGAGACGTGTCCTTTTTATCTATTTGTCCGAGTCCCGGGCCAGCATTGGAATCATCACTCCACTCCCATTGGTTGTTTTTTGGTATCAGCACGACGCATGTTAATTTGGAATAAATTGTGCCTTAGTGAAATCACTGTTTTTGTTCATTGTCTCTGTAATAACATGTATTTTCTGCCCTTCTTGACAGGTATGAGGAAGTGTCTGCGGAAGATATTGCTGCTAAAGAAGGGACTACACAGGTTGAGAAAAAAGACAAATGACGACCGAGTTCCTACCAGGTTGTCCGTCACTCTCTGGTACCACGTTCACAGCAGCCCTCCTGTCTATACACATCCTAGGAGGGTGTTCATGTTTCCCTGGAGTTGTGTGCTGTACAAGGAAGTGGATGATTTAAAAAAAAAATTAATAACTGTTATAACATTGGGAAATGTTGTAGTTTAAGTGTTTGTAAAATAGCTTTTTGGTGCCTATGTTTTCGTTCTTGTTTTGTATTTCTTTCCCTTTTGCATTCTCATATTTCTTGTTTTTATTTCATTTGATTCGCCAGTATTTTAAACTCATGTTTTATTTTTGGGTGAATCTGAGATCACCGGAAGCTGAACATTTTTTAGAAATTGCTCTCGGGATACTCAGATAACAGCGGTCAAGTTTGGTGGTTTAGTTTGTTTCTGTCTTGGTTTGCTAAAGGAATCCCTTCCTCATCGAGAATGAAACATCATTGGACGATGTAAAGGAGGCTGGAGATGAGTCTACAATTGTCACACACATGCTTTAGAAGGAGCTTCACCTTTACTACTGTCCTCTGGCCTGGAAGTAGGCCTAAATACCTACCATTCTCAAGGTATAATTGCACCAATTTGGTAGTGCATGTAATTACATGCCGCCTGACTTGTTGGCCAGTGTAAAGGTAATAATAGCTTAGAATTCAGATCAGCGTATTTAAGGAAGTAACTAAACTTGTGCAATCATGATATCACATTTTGATATTTGCTATGACACAATGAGATTTCTGAGAGTCTTACTCTGTCATGCTCAGTCATATCCAATCAGAAGAGTCTGTTATATGGAAATAATGTATTAGTATAGGAGTTGGTTACGTCCCGTGCAGTGACTGAGCGGTACCTGCAGATGGAGACCGTGTCGACAGAACCATATCTCCTCGGAGAGAGGAGACCCAGGGGATCAAATGATTCCTCTTGCTTTAGGTTGGGGTTGTTTTGCTTTGATTATGTAGAAGTTCTGTCCTTTTGCAGAACGGAGCCGTGTGTTTCAGCCCGGGGGGGTTGTGTTAGGGATTTAAGATTGAGCAGTTCTGTAGTAATGTGTTTAGGTGAAGTTCAGTAACCCTGCTATCATTTCAAATATACATTTTCTTTTCTCCTATTCTACTTGTGTAATTCAAAGTTTATTATGAGCCTTTGTTTATTTTCAATAAATGATGGTGTATATCACCGTAGAGAAGCATAACCAATGTGTAGGTCTTTAGTTTTGTGTTGAAGTAGCCACCCACACATGGGTTTTTCTGGTTATTTAGAATAAATTCTACAGGGAAGTGCATTCTGGGCTGTAGGAGGGATGGCGCGGAGAGCACATCTGATGGACCACTCGAGGGAGATTAGGATGTTACAGCGCAGAAAGCATTTAGACCCCTTGACTTATTAAAATAAAAACCTCTACATAATGCCCCGTAATGACGGTGTAATTTTTTTTAAAACATTTTTTTTAAAGAAATGTTTGCTAATTTTATAAATAACTGACATCACATTGACTTAAGTATTCAGACCCTTTACTCAGTACTTTGTTGAAGGACCTTTGGCAGTGGTTACAGCATCGGGTCTTGGGTAGGATGCTACAAGCTTGGCACACCTGTATTTGGGGAGTTGCTCCCTTCTCTGCAGATCCTCTCAAGTTTTGTCAGGTCGGATGGGGAGCGTTGCTGCACAGCTATTTTCAGGTCTCTCGATGTTTGATCGGGCTCTGGCTGGGCCCCTCAAAGACAGAGACTTGTCCCAAAGCCATTCCTGCGTTGTCTTGGCTGTATGCTTAGTGTCATGTCCTTTTGGAAGGTGAACCTTTGCCTCTGTCTGAATTCTTGAGCACTCCAGAGCAGGTTTTCCTCAAGGATCTCTCTGTACTTTGCGCTGTTCATCTTTGCCTCAGTCCTGACAAGTCTCCCATTCCTTACCGCTGAAAAATATCCCCACAGCATGATGCTGCCACCACCATGCTTCACTGTAGGGATGGTGCCAGGTTTCCTCCACATGTGATGCTTGGCATTCAGGCCAAATAGTTCAATCTGGGTTTCAGAAGACCAGAGAATCTTGTTTCTCATGGTCAGAGTACTCTTTAGGTGCCTTTTGGCTAACTCCAAGTGGGCTGTCGTGCTTTTTACTGAGGAGTGGCTTCCGTCTGGCCACCATAAAGGCCTGGTTGGTGGAGTGCTGCAGAGATAGTTGTCCTTCTGGAAGGTTCTCCCATCTCCACAGAGGATCTCTGTGTGACCATCGGGTTCTTTGTCACCTCCCTCAATGTTTTTGGTGACCTTCAATGCCGCAGAAATTGTTTTTGTACCCTTCCCCAGATCTGTGCCTCGACACAATCCTGTCTCGGAGCTCTACAGACAATTCCTTTGACCTCATGGCTTGGTTTTTACTCTGACATCCACTGTCAACTGTGGGACCTTTTTATATAGACAGGTGTGTGTGTGCCCTTCCAGATCATGTACAATAAAGGTGTAGAAACATCTCAAGGATGATCAATGAAAACAGGATGCACCTGAGTTTGAGTTTTTATTTTTACAGGGACAGTGCGCATTAATCAACGTTTAAGTGAAGTGATGGTTTTAGCCAGCCGACTAATTTTCAACCGCAGTCCCTGGGCAGGTTATTAAAAACAATTACATTAACAATACAAACGATCAGTGAGCACATGCAGAGCAACATAGGACAAGCAAGACGTAGCATGCAGACAGAGAAACATGGCACAAACAGCAACAAGACAAAATCCATAAAAGCAAGTGTTTCCACACCTCATGAGCTACAGACAACATGGAAAGCGGCAATATACAACTAGGGGCCATGTTCACGGATCTGATTGGCCTTTAGCCATGTCTTCATGCATTTTGTGAGGGTGTGATATGTGGTGCAGTTGTGTGTCTGATGGCAGTGTATTCCAGACATGGGAAGCTCTCACAGAAAGCAGATTGACTTAAGGTGCTTTCCCATAAGGGAACTATAGAGTCACGTCTCATGGCAGACCTTGTGGATCTGCTGCCATATGTTTGGGTTTTCTGTTTAACATAAGTACTGAGTGGAGGGGGAGGAGCCAGGCCATTTAGGATCTTGAATACAAGACATGCGTTGGTGTATTGCACAAGATTTTCCCAACTCCGGAGCTCATTCTATCTGAGGTTGTAACAGTGATGATGGCTATTGGGCTTCCTATCAGGCATTCTGAGAGCCTGTTTGTAGACAGACTGAATGGGTTTCGATGTTGTACAGCAAGCAAGAGCCCAACTAATCAAGCAGCATGCTAAGCACCTGAGCTCTATTTTGAGTTTCATAGAAAAGGGTCTGAATACTTCAAAAATAGTTTTTTTTTTGGTTTTAATATACATTTGCTAAAATGTCTAAACCCGTTTTCACTTTGTCATGGGTTATTGTGTAGATTGATGAGTAAAACATTTTATTTTTAATCCGTTTTAGAATAAGGCTAACTTAAACAAAATGTGGAAAAAGTCTCGGGGTCTGAATACTTTCCAAAGGCACTGTAGGTTCCAGTGTTGCTGATTAAAAAAAAAGTGCAGGGCACATCTCTGTCTCTTGCTGATCAGACTCAGAGGCCGGGACAACGGAGCCAGGTAGAACCGACCCATCAGAGCCTGGCAGGAGACATACCAGGGAGGGAACCATGAACAAAGTGAAATGTTAGTTTAAAAACACCAACAATATCCCCTTACCATATAGACTTACTTACAATACGTAGTCATTGACACACAATCATAGTTTTTTTCTGTAAATTACAATAATTATTTCATAACCACGACAGTCGAAACCTGCATTTGACTATCTGAGATCAGAGTAGTGTCCCTCTCACCAGTCTGAAGGTCACCTGCAGCTATGCTTGCAAGCGCCTTGGAGTCTGTTCACTACACTGCTGGATCGTAGAATTCCTGATGGGCCGACCCCTGGTGGAGAGAGTAGGCAACAACACCTCCACAACGCTGACCCCTCCATTCCACATGGATGTGTGCTCAGCACCCTCCTGTACTCCCTGTTTGAGGGACACGACGGTCAAGGACACGGCAACGGATTTTTCACATTACAGCTCTGAGGGTTCAAAACCACCAGCCTTTCAGCTACTGGCCCCATGCCTGCCGCCCAGACAGACTGATAAACAGACACGCAGACAGACAAACAAGCTGAGAGAGAATTTATGAAACCACACGTTTCTGGTGTCTTGGTTAGTGAGGAGATGTGAAGGAATTACTGTGATGCCCCTCCTAAAGCAAAGTGTTAGAGGAGAAGTTGTCTCAAGGGATGTAGGAATTTATGAACGGTTGTAGATTGAAAAGATGCCACAAGGGGGCGTAGTGGTTCAGCTCTCTACAACTGAGCCGTGAGATAGAGCACAGAAGAGGAAGCAGAGGAGGAAATGTCTCTGCAGGAGCCCAGATTCATCCTTCTGTTTCATTGTGTTAGTCACACCCGCATCCTCTAGATAGATTAATTACACTGTTAACATTTGAGAGAAGCTCTACGAATGTTGCCCAGGACTCCTAATAGTTAACATTAGAAGGAAACTGATATGAAGTTGTTGTGTAATCGGTCTTTGTGACTCTTGTTAAATCAGTTGAGGCTGCTGCTAGTTCTGCTGATACTAAGGGTGATAACGATGAGTATCTATTGTGTGTTCTGTTTATTGTCTATATTCTTTGTTGATTCTATTGGCCGTAGCGGCACTATTTCACCAAATCTAATTATGGGTATATGTAAATGTCCTTGTTGGCTAAAGGTGATTCTGATTATACAGTCAAAGACCCCCTTCCAGTCAATCTGGTGGTGAGTGGCTACCGAGTGGAGACAGTCTGGTAGCTAGGGGATACTGAGAGAGAAGAGTGTTGAGGTAAAGACCTGTCTGCCGTCCAGCCGTTTGAGAGAGAAGAGAAGAGTGTTGAGGTAAAGACCTATTGTCTGCCGTCCAGCCGTTTGAGAGAGAAGAGTGTTGAGATAAAGACCTGTCTGCCGTCCAGCCGTTTGAGAGAGAAGAGAAGAGTCTTGAGGTAAAGACATACTGTCTGCAGTCCAGCCGTTTGAGAGAGAAGAGTCTGAGGTAAAGACCTGTCTGCCGTCCAGCCGTTTGAGAGAGAAGAGATGAGTCTTGAGGTAAAGACCTATTGTCTGCCGTCCAGCCGTTTGAGAGAGAAGAATGTTGAGGTAAAGACCTATTGTCTGCAGTCCAGCCGTTTGAGAGAGAAGAGAAGAGTCTTGAGGTAAAGACCTATTGTCTGCCGTCCAGCCGCTAATAAAACATGCCAACTACATCTGGAATTCATCACGTCAGTGTGTGTGAAGGGGGAAGTACTTGAGGAATCACAGTGATCTCTGTGGACAGGCAGGAAGCTGAAGATATTACCTGTAGATAGGAAATGGGGATGTATTATCATCATGGAGGACATAATAAATACTTGATACCCTCTTTACCACATTACATAGGCTAGTCTCACTGATAGAGGAGTTAAAAGCTATTATCAGACTTGCCCATGCTGATTTATTGTGTAAAATGTACTTTAAGATGAATGCACCAACTCCAAGTTGTTCTGGATAAGACCGTCTGCTAAATGATTAAAATGTCAAATTGTATTCCTTCAGTTAATATCTGACGTGTATGTATGTGTGTGTGTGTGTGTGTGTGTGTGTGTGTGTGTGGGGGGGGGGGGGGGGGGACACACACTTCCTCTGGTGGTCATGGGTCTCTGCCCTGCTGTGTTTGCTGAGTCCCGAGATGCAAACCAGTTCCCAGCATTCACTCTGCACCAAGTCCCAGTGTCATGACAACAGGCAAACCATGTCCCCGGGCCTGTGTGGTGAAACTGAAGCCACTACAGAGAGGCCTGAACGTTGTGGCCGGGGAAACATGATCTAAGAACAAACACCGACACGCACACCTACACACACTTAGAGAGGAATACAACACGAGACAGCTGTTAGGACTATGGTGCTGTAGTAAGGCTGCAGCAACAATGCACTATACCGCGTGTGTGTGTGTGTGGAGGGGTCAGGTTTCAAAGCTAGAACTTTCTTCCTTTTCGCTGTCTGTTGCTGTATCTTCTCCTCTTAGGGGCTCTGTAGTGGAGCTGCTCTATATTCCAGGCTGTCTTTGTGCTGAGACCCCCACTCCCGATGCAGGTGTGCTTCTGAGGGGGCCCACTGGGAGGGAGAGGGACCCTACCCTCTGGCCGTGTCATGCCCCCTAAAAAAAAAATAGCATTTATTAGCCCCAGCGCGTCGTCAGGGTGTTGCCTAGTGACTTGGTCTCTCTCTCTCTCTCTCTCTTTTGGTAACATCATTTTGATCTATTCTGATCCCTCACCACCCCCACAGGCCCACCCTCCATCCCCTGCCCCTAAGCTGACCACTGAGAGTAGGGGAGGTCATAGGTCACACAGGGGAGGTCTATTAACCAGTCAAGTGATAAAGCCATAGTCAATATTCATCCCGCACTGTTCTATTTGTAATGTACAGTTACTGGCCATGTTCAACAGTTCAACAGTCATCCTTTGCAGAGAAATAATCATTTGTGTTTTTAATCTCTGATTTATAGTTCTACAGCTGGTGGGTTCAGTAAGTAAAAAAAGAACACGCTCATACAATTATTTTGAACAGTGTGTGCTTAGTTTTCAAGGCTGGTGGACTGGAGTGAGCCTTGTATGATTGATGAGGAAAAACAAAGCTTCAGATCCCCCTCTCTCTGATGACTTATGTCTGCACAGAGCAGCCTGACATTGCCATTAGCATGTCATATTTACGTCATCTTTATGACCACTTTATTATCATGATCAAAACCAGCTGCTACTGAAACCTGTGCGGGGAAGACATTTTGACCTCACATCAGTGTCAAGATCCTCCAGACAGCATCATGTCACGTTGCTCACTCTTCAGGACTGGTGGCTAACGACAGTGACAGATACAGGGGTCCATGTGTCAGCTGACATCCTCCCAGACATGGCCTAATGCAGTCTCCTGGCTTGGAGCAGATCAGCCCCAGATTCAGGCCTGGAAACTAATCTCCTGTCTGTGTGACGGGTCACAGTGTTCCTCCAACAAGTAGGAGGAGGTTCAACCAGGCCAGAACAGGTCAGGTCAGGCCAGAACAGGCTCACGGCCCACTGCTGGGTCACATCATGGCTTTCTGTGGAATCTCCTCCAGCCAGGAGAGAGAGAACACACTTTACCCTGTTAATCAGTTTCAAATGGAGAGATGAGGGAGAGGGATCGGGGAGAGAGACGGGAGAGAGATACACGAGAAAAGAGAGAAAGGGGAAGATAGTGGAGGGGGGATTGGGAAAGAGGAAGAGGGCGAGGGGGTGAAGAGAGAACCATGTGGAATGCTTCATTCTGTTCCAACATGTCTTTTTCTCACGAAATCGTCAAAGAAATCTCCACAGAAACGGGAGCAGGGGCACAACAACTCCCTCTCCCCTACACCCCCACTGTCAAGCACACCACCACCCCCTCTCTCTCTCTTTCACTCTCTTACAGGAAATGCTATGATGTAATTGGTGAACATTTGCCTCTTTATGTCTTGTGACCCAATTCTGTTTACCGAAATGTGTCCTCTTAGTCAAGGGGATTAGCCAGAGAGAGCTTCTGAGATGCCAGGGGCTTCCGTTTCATTTGACCATAGCCAAAACAGAAACTAAGGACAGGAAAGAGAGAGGAGAGGAGAGAGAGAGAAAAAAAGTAATTATAAGCATAAAGAGGGGAATAAAGTGAAAGAAGAGAAGCGTAATTGAGAATGCAGAGAGGAAGCTGAATGGATAGATATATCATAGTCCATCTTAAAGCCTATCACTCATCACAAGCTGTCAGTGGTGGGAAAAGTACCCACTCATACTTTCAATTGTCGTACTTGATGAAAAGTAAACAAATTGTCATACTTGATAAAAAGTAAACAAATTGTCATACTTGATAAAAAGTAAACAAATTGTCATACTTGATGAAAAAAGTAAACAAATCTTAATAGAAAACGACTCAAGAAAAGGGGAAAGTCACTCAGTAAAATACAACTTGAGTAAAAGTATAAAAGTATTTGGTTTTAAATATACTTAAGTATCAGAAGTAAATGTCATTGCTAAAATACACTTAAGTATCAAAGTAAAAGTTTAAATAATTTCAAATTCCTTACATAAAGTAAACCATGCGGCACCATTTTTTTGTTTTTTTAGCCAGGGGAACACTCCAACACTCAGACATCATTTACAGACAGCCAGGGGAACACTCCAAAACTCAGACATCATTTACAGATAGCCAGGGGAACACTCCAACACTCAGACATCATTTACAGATAGCCAGGGGAACACTCCAACACTCAGACATCATTTACAGATAGCCAGGGGAACACTCCAACACTCAGACATCATTTACAGATAGCCAGGGGAACACTCCAACACTCAGACATCATTTACAGACAGCCAGGGGAACACTCCAAAACTCCAACATTCAGACATAATTTACAGATAGCCAGGGGAACACTCCAACACTCAGACATCATTTACAGACAGCCAGGGGAACACTCCAACACTCAGACATCATTTACAGACAGCCAGGGGAACACTCCAACACTCAGACATCATTTACAGACAGCCAGGGGAACACTCCAACACTCAGACATCATTTACAGACAGCCAGGGGAACACTCCAACACTCCAACACTCAGACATCATTTACAGATAGCCAGGGGAACACTCCAACACTCAGACATCATTTACAGACAGCCAGGGGAACACTCCAACACTCAGACATCATTTACAGACAGCCAGGGGAACACTCCAACACTCAGACATCATTTACAGACAGCCAGGGGAACACTCCAACACTCCAGACATCATTTACAGATAGCCAGGGAAAAACTCCAACACTCAGACATCATTTACAGATAGCCAGGGAAACACTCCGACACTCAGACATCATTTTCAGATAGCCAGGGGAACACTCCAACACTCAGACATCATTTACAGATAGCCAGGGGAACACTCCGACACTCAGACATCATTTACAGATAGCCAGGGGAACACTCCAACACTCAGAGACATTTACAGATAGCCAGGGGAACACTCCAACACTCAGACATCATTTACAGACAGCCAAGGGAACACTCCAACACTCAGACATCATTTTCAGATAGCCAGGGGAACACTCCAACACTCAGACATCATTTACAGATAGCCAGGGGAACACTCCGACACTCAGACATCATTTACAGATAGCCAGGGGAACACTCCAACACTCAGAGACATTTACAGATAGCCAGGGGAACACTCAGACACTCAGACATCATTTACAGATAGCCAGGGGAACACTCCAACACTCAGACATCATTTTCTTCAGGAAAGTAGTGAAGTAAAAGTTGTCAAAAATATAAATCGTAAATTACAGATACCCCCAAAACTCCTTAAGTAGTACTTGAAAGTATTTTTAGTTAAGTACTTTACACCACTGAACGCTGTTATATTAATCATTCTCAATCGTTGTCTTCATCAGTAGTTGCTCTTAGTCAATAAGCCCGAAAATCAGTAGGAAACAGCTTTCAACAGGTTCCAACTCCTCTCACAAGACTCCTTATGTCAGGGCCTAGTTCCCTAATGTCACAGCCTAGACTCCTTGTGTCAGGGCCTAGTTCCCTAATGTCACAGCCTAGACTCCTTGTGTCAGGGCCTAGTTCCCTAATGTCACAGCCTAGACTCCTTATGCCAGGGCCTAGTTCCCTAATGTCACAGCCTAGACTCCTTGTGTCAGGGCCTAGTTCCCTAATGTCACAGCCTAGACTTCTTGTGTCAGGGCCTAGTTCCCTAATGTCACAGCCTAGACTCCTTGTGTCAGGGCCTAGTTCCCTAATGTCACAGCCTAGACTCCTTGTGTCAGGGCCTAGTTCCCTAATGTCACAGCCTAGACTCCTTGTGTCAGGGCCTAGTTCCCTAATGTCACAGCCTAGACTCCTTGCGTCAGGGCCTAGTTCCCTAATGTCACAGCCTAGACTCCTTGTGTCAGGGCCTAGTTCCCTAATGTCACAGCCTAGACTCCTTGTGTCAGGGCCTAGTTCCCTAATGTCACAGCCTAGACTCCTTGTGTCAGGGCCTAGTTCCCTAATGTCACAGCCTAGACTCCTTGTGTCAGGGCCTAGTTCCCTAATGTCACAGCCTAGACTCCTTGCGTCAGGGCCTAGTTCCCTAATGTCACAGCCTAGACTCCTTGCGTCAGGGCCTAGTTCCCTAATGTCACAGCCTAGACTCCTTGTGTCAGGGACTAGTTCCCTAATGTCACAGCCTAGACTCCTTGCGTCAGGGCCTAGTTCCCTAATGTCACAGCCTAGACTCCTTGCGTCAGGGCCTAGTTCCCTAATGTCACAGCCTAGACTCCTTGCGTCAGGGCCTAGTTCCCTAATGTCACAGCCTAGACTCCTTGCGTCAGGGCCTAGTTCCCTAATGTCACAGCCTAGACTCCTTGTGTCAGGGCCTAGTTCCCTAATGTCACAGCCTAGACTCCTTGCGTCAGGGCCTAGTTCCCTAATGTCACAGCCTAGACTCCTTGTGTCAGGGCCTAGTTCCCTAATGTCACAGCCTAGACTCCTTGTGTCAGGGCCTAGTTCCCTAATGTCACAGCCTAGACTCCTTGTGTCAGGGCCTAGTTCCCTAATGTCACAGCCTAGACTCCTTGTGTCAGGGCCTAGTTCCCTAATGTCACAGCCTAGACTCCTTGTGTCAGGGCCTAGTTCCCTAATGTCACAGCCTAGACTTCTTGTGTCAGGGCCTAGTTCCCTAATGTCACAGCCTAGACTCCTTGCGTCAGGGCCTAGTTCCCTAATGTCACAGCCTAGACTCCTTATGCCAGGGCCTAGTTCCCTAATGTCACAGCCTAGACTCCTTGTGTCAGGGCCTAGTTCCCTAATGTCACAGCCTAGACTCCTTGTGTCAGGGCCTAGTTCCCTAATGTCACAGCCTAGACTCCTTGCGTCAGGGCCTAGTTCCCTAATGTCACAGCCTAGACTCCTTGTGTCAGGGCCTAGTTCCCTAATGTCACAGCCTAGACTCCTTGCGTCAGGGCCTAGTTCCCTAATGTCACAGCCTAGACTCCTTGTGTCAGGGCCTAGTTCCCTAATGTCACAGCCTAGACTCCTTGTGTCAGGGCCTAGTTCCCTAATGTCACAGCCTAGACTCCTTGCGTCAGGGCCTAGTTCCCTAATGTCACAGCCATCAACATTTGTTGTTATGCATGTCTATAATAGTTCATCTGTTTCTCCTTGTTGCATTTCCTTTTTCTGCTATACATTTCTCTCATAGCTTTTAATAGATCCAACCACAAACATATTAAACTATTCTTAACCTCTTCCTGTTAGATGCCTGTGGGACTGTACTGGCAAGGAAGGGAGGAGGCTGGGAAATTAGAGCCGTTGTGTAATTGTCTCAGCATGGTAGTCATTTGTACTGGTAATGTCACGCGTGCTCCCTCTCCGACCTCTAGGTCACCAGGCTGCTCGTTATGACGCACACCCGTCACCGTAGTTACGAGCACTTGCGGGTCATCAGACTCACCTGGACTCCATCACCTCCTTGATTACCTTCCCTGTATATGTCCCTCCCTTTGGTTCCTTCCCTGTATATGTCCCTCCCTTTGGTTCCTTCCCTGTATATGTCCCTCCCTTTGGTTCCTTCCCTGTATATGTCCCTCCCTTTGGTTCCTTCCCTGTATATGTCCCTCCCTTTGGTTCCTTCCCTTTATATGTCCCTCCCTTTGGTTCCTTCCCTGTATATGTCCCTCCCTTTGGTTCCTTCCCTGTATATGTCCCTCCCTTTGGTTCCTTCCCTGTATATGTCCCTCCCTTTGGTTCCTTCCCTGTATATGTCCCTCCCTTTGGTTCCTTCCCTTTATATGTCCCTCCCTTTGGTTCCTTCCCTGTATATGTCCCTCCCTTTGGTTCCTTCCCCAGGCTTATTGTTTCTGTTTCCTGTCTGTGCGTTGTTCATATTTCTTGTTCTGTTCATTTGTTTATTATATTATGCACTCCCCGAACTTGCTTCCCGATTCCCGGCGCACACGTTACAGGTAATCTGAGGAGTTTTAAGAGCACGCGGGTTGGATTTTCTGTTCTATGGGGAGTTTTCTCACTAGTCATGTAATTCAGAGGCAGAAAAAATGAAGTTAAAAGAGAGCAACACAGAAATGGGAAATGAGAATGGGCTGATTGATGGGTTAGGGTTAGGGTTAGGGTTAGGGTTAGGGTTAGAGAGCAACGTAACAATGGTTGATGGGCGAGAGAGATTTTCTGAATACATTTCCCACTCTTCACGTGAGAGTTGATCTAATAGACTACAGTACTCTACTCATATAAAAACAACTCCATGAGTACCCAAGACACAGATACAGTATGTGACTTAGAATTTAGGGAAGACAAAAAAAAAAACAAGCTGGAAAACGACAGACTGAATCAAATCGTGGGGGACGGTGAGAGTTCCAACCTGAGACGTGACCAAATACTAAGGTCACGGTAGGCCACCACGTTTAAGGGGCCGAAATATTAGACGGGTTGTCAATTACTGGACATTTTCACTGCGGAAAAAGAGAGATGTCTGTGCCACTCACCAACAGCACATCCAAGGAGTTAAACTGACAACCCTCTGTCCACATGGGTGTCCACGCCGGGGTGGATTTTGCTGTTGCATTTCAACAGTAAACCCTCGTACAGAGTGAAACAGAATTCTAAATATTAGGCTACATTTTCCAAACCAAAAGTGGCACAGCAGGACACAGTGTTGATTACATTGAGTGTGATAGCAGTGCTGACAGAGCCGTTCTACCTGACCTGGGAACAGGCTTTCAGGCAACAATCTATCTTTGTCATTATAGCTGTCACTGCCCCCCTCCCTTACTAAAAAAAAAGCACATGATAAAATGACGTAAAAAAAAACCCACATGGTTAACAAACCTCATGAATGTTTCTTTGTTGTTGACATTTTCATATGAGTCAGACACGTGGTTTTTGGACATGTGTGAAGTTGACATGTGGTTTTTGGACATGTGTGAAGTTGACACGTGGTTTTTGGACATGTGTGAAGTTGACACGTGTTTTTTGGACATGTGTGAAGTTGACATGTGGTTTTTGGACGTGTGTGAAGTTGACATGTGGTTTTTGGACGTGTGTGAAGTTGACACGTGGTTTTTGGACATGTGTGAAGTTGACACGTGGTTTTTGGACATGTGTGAAGTTGACACGTGGTTTTTGGACATGTGTGAAGTTGACACGTGGTTTTTGGACATGTGTGAAGTTGACACGTGGTTTTTGGACATGTGTGAAGTTGACATGTGGTTTTTGGACGTGTGTGAAGTTGACACGTGGTTTTTGGACATGTGTGAAGTTGACACGTGGTTTTTGGACATGTGTGAAGTAAGTTGACACGTGGTTTTTGGACATGTGTGAAGTTGACACGTGGTTTTTGGACGTGTGTGAAGTTGACATGTGGTTTTTGGACGTGTGTGAAGTTGACATGTGGTTTTTGGACATGTGTGAAGTAAGTTGACATGTGGTTTTTGGACATGTGTGAAGTTGACACGTGGTTTTTGGACATGTGTGAAGTTGACACGTGGATTTTGGACATGTGTGAAGTAAGTTGACATGTGGTTTTTGGACATGTGTGAAGTTGACACGTGGTTTTTGGACATGTGTGAAGTTAAAATTGTATTTTCTATTTTTTAACTTATACTATTGGGTATAGGTTTTGCTTTCATTATGTTTGCAATACTAAGACTTTTGTGCTCTACTTTTTCTTAATGTTAATGACAAAAGTAGATTTAAAGGTGTTTAAAGCAACAATCCAGAATTGAAACATTTTCAAAGAGTTTTACCCATCCCAGTTTCAGGTAAAAAGGCTGAGGGACGAGGGCGGAGAAATGCAACCACTCTCAAACCCACAGACTGTTCTATGGCTGCAAGGACAGACCATCCATGTTATCTAAATGATAGTTTTAACCATGTTCTTAGGCAATATAGAGGTTGCTTACAATTACTTTGTTTACAAATATTGGAGTAAAACAAGCTTATATGTTGGGTCCTGATGGGGTGCGACAGTTCAACTAAGCTCGTGAGGCATATCATTCATTTATAAATCCCAAAATGTACGTAGCAACTAAGCATGACCCGTTTAACCAGCATTGCCATTTCCCTTCATACACCAGTCTGTCCACTGTTCTGCGAGTGTCCAGCCAAATCATTCCCTTGTCTCGTATTTGGGCTTTTTAGATGTGGTCGCCCTAATTCCACCAATGGAGACACTGCAACATGTTAACACCATCTTTTTACGCGTGAGGAGAATTATTTCAACCTCACATGTTAATCTGTCAATTCCACATGTGAAAGTGAGATTTTCTGCAAATTTGATTTTCAAATGTGGAATTGCAAGTTCACATGTGAAAAACAATCCAGAGTGGAACTTTTCACATATGAAACTGCACATGCGATTTTCACACGTGAATGTGACATTTTCATGTTAATGTTTTTCAAAAATTGAAAAGGTGGAGTTAACATGTGAACTCTAAATGTAATATCAAATCTATGCTCGACATGTAAAACAAGACATCTATTTCACATGGGAAACTGCATATTCGACAATTGTTCTTTGGACTTTATTTCTCATTGACACAGATCTGTCTCCATCCCTCTTTCTTTATCGCTCCTGTCTCTTCACATTTCTCTCTCCCTCTCTCTATTCCCCTCTCTCTCCCATCTCCCTCATCTCTCTCTCCCTCATCTCTCTCTCTCTCTCTCTGAGGACTATTTCGCTCTCCCTCTCTCTATTCCCCTCTCTCTCCCATCTCCCTCATCTCTCTCTCCCTCATCTCTCTCTCTCTCTCTCTGAGGACTATTTCGCTCTCGTTCACACATGGGAAAGATTATCAAAGCATTTATTTTCATTTCCACTGTTTTCCTTCTCGCTTTCATGGACGATCAATCATAAACTACTGCTGACTGCTCCTCACCCTGCACCCAACCCTCACCCCTGGACCTCTCGCCTTCTCACCCCTGCTCCCTCAGCCTAGAGAGAGACAGAAAGAGTGAGAGTCCAAGGTCCCCACACTCCCAGCAGGCTAAACGGTGGGGAAAAGATTTGTGCACATTACAGTCAGTTTAGAGTTTCTTAAACATTTACTCTGTGACTTAGGAGAGAGAGAGAGAACAACTACAGGAGACAGAACAGTGGAGAGCCAATAACAGGAGACAGAACAGTGGACAGCCAATAACAGACAACCACAGGAGACAGAACAGTGGAGAGCCAATAACAGACAACCACAGGAGACAGAACAGTGGAGAGCCAATAACAGGAGACAGAACAGTGGACAGCCAATAACAGGAGACAGAACAGTGGACAGCCAATACCAGACAACCACAGGAGACAGAACAGTGGACAGCCAATAACAGACAACCACAGGAGACAGAACAGTGGACAGCCAATAACAGACAACCACAGGAGACAGAACAGTGGACAGCCAATAACAGGAGACAGAACAGTGGACAGCCAATAACAGACAACCACAGGAGACAGAACAGTGGACAGCCAATAACAGGAGACAGAACAGTGGAGAGCCAATAACAGACAACCACAGAGGACAGAACAGTGGACAGCCAATAACAGACAACCACAGGAGACAGAACAGTGGACAGCCAATAACAGACAACCACATGAGACAGAACAGAGCAGCTCTACAGGCTATGTGCTTGGCCTGCCTGCCTGTCAGCACAGAGGCCGGGACAAGTAGTCCACCTCTAGGGCTGCTACTGCAGTAGCTCCTACTAGTGTGCTACTGTACACTTGTGTTTAATTAATGTCAGGACTAATTAAGCCTGTAGTGGCCAGAGAACCAGGTCCTGCTTTCATACTGGAGGGGGAAGCCAGATCTGACAGGGTGTTAAACCCCAGCCGCCCCGTCCATTCCTCCATCCGCCTCCGCCCGGGGGGTATCTGCAACGCTCGTTCAGGGAAATCACAGTTGACAGGCCCTGGCCTAGAACTCCCTCCCCACAATGAAGCAGTGGAGGGAGACCTAACAGAGACCAGGCAGACTACAGGAGAGAGAGAGAGAGACCTAACAGAGACCAGGCAGACTACAGGAGAGAGAGAGAGAGAGAGAGAGAGGGAGACCTAACAGAGACCAGGCAGACTACAGGAGAGAGAGAGAGAGAGAGAGACAGGGAGACCTAACAGAGACCAGAGACCAGGCAGACTACAGGAGAGAGAGAGAGAGAGAGAGCGAGAGAGAGAGAGGGAGACCTAACAGAGACCAAGCAGACTACAGGAGAGAGAGAGAGAGAGAGAGACAGGGAGACCTAACAGAGAACAGGCAGACTACAGGAGAGAGAGAGAGACAGGGAGACCTAACAGAGACCAGGCAGACTACAGGAGAGAGAGAGAGAGAGAGAGACAGGGAGACCTAACAGAGACCAGAGACCAGGCAGACTACAGGAGAGCGAGAGAGGGAGACAGGGAGACCTAACAGAGACCAGAGGCCAGGCAGACTACAGGAGAGAGAGAGAGAGAGAGAGAGAGAGAGAGAGAGAGAGAGAGGGAGGGAGACCTAACAGAGACCAAGCAGACTACAGGAGAGAGAGAGAGAGAGACAGGGAGACCTAACAGAGACCAGGCAGACTACAGGAGAGAGAGAGAGAGACAGGGAGACCTAACAGAGACCAGGCAGACTACAGGAGAGAGAGAGAGAGAGACAGGGAGACCTAACAGAGACCAGGCAGACTACAGGAGAGAGAGAGAGGGAGAGAGAGAGACAGGGATTGAGAGAGGGAGAGACAGAGAGACAGAGAGAGGGAGAGACACAGAGACAGGGAGACAGAGAGAGGGAGAGAGAGACAGGGAGAGAGAGAGACAGAGAGAGAGAGACAGGGAGAGAGACAGGGAGAGATAGAGGGAAAGACAGGGAGACAGTGAGAGAGAAAGAGAGAGACAGAGAGACAGAGAGATGGAGAGACAGGGAGAGAGAGACAGGGAGAGAGAGAGACAGGGAGAGAGAGACAGGGAGAGAATGAGACAGGGAGAGATAGAGGGAAAGACAGGGAGACAGAGAGAGAGAAAGATAGAGAGAGAGTCTGGGTCCCTCTGCTGCTGTCCCTGTATGGGTACTGCTCCTATTGTACTGGACTACGTGTGGAACTATTCAGTTGGAGGACGAGGAACGTCTCTAAACAACCACTACAACTCATTACTGGACCCTCACTCTAACACTGACAGGTGTGTGTGTGTGTGTGTGTGTGTGTGTGTGTGTGTGTGTGTGTGTGTGTGTGTGTGTGTGTGTGTGTGTGTGTGTGTGTGTGTGTGTGTGTGTGTGTGTGTGTGTGTGTGTGTGTGTGTGTGTGTGTGTGTGTGTGTGTGTGTGTGTGTGTGTGTGTGTGTTCTCATACCTGGGAGTATGTGTCAAAGGGTTGGATATGTTGGAGGAACTAAAACAGCCATGTTGGCAAAATATGAAGCGATTCCAAGTAGCGTATTTGGCCGTGTGCCAGGCAGTGCACTAGTGACCAGAGTTGTTTGATATAACAAGTCTCATACGGCTCCTGTATGAAATACAGCAGGGCATTTCCTGTCTGAATAGGGAGAGAGGAGGTAAATAAGGAAATATAAAGTAATTCCCCCCATGATTGGAGCATATCTCCTTCCTGTCTGACAGTGGGCTGTGTGTGTTGTGTTGGAGGGTTACCATGTTGTGTGAGTCGGCCCACTCCCAGAGGTAAGGCACACACTCTGTCACATTCCACACAGGAAGGAGATGGGAAGATGAGAACAAACAGTAAATGGGTAAAGCTCCAGAAAAACGACTCTAAATGTTATCTCCATCCCTCGCTAAGGAGAGCTGCCATGTAAAACAAGCTGTGCAGAGACCAAAACAAAACAAACCTAATCAGATTTTCTTTCATACTGCAAAATGTAATCTAAGTTCGTCTAGCGATCAGAATCAGCCAGAGCTTAAAGTCAGTGGAGGAGGAAAAAGTTGTTATTTTTAGATAAATCTATACTAAATATATTCACGTCACCAAATTATTTATTGAGAGAGAGAGAGAGAGAGAGAGAGAGAGAGAGAGAGAGAGAGAGAGAGAGAGAGAGAGAGAGAGAGAGAGAGAGAGAGAGAGAGAGAGAGAGAGAGAGAGAGAGAGAGAGAGAGAGAGAGACAAAAACACATCCTCTGATCTGAAATGTACGAAGCTGGAACATCAAATGTTATTTGTCACATAGATGTTTTTATCAGATGTTATTGCGGGTGTAGCGAAATGCTTGTGCTTTTAGCTCTAACAGTACAGTAATATCTAACAATTTCACAACAATACACACAAATCTAAAGTAAAAGAATGTAATTAAGAATATATCAATATTTGGATGAGCAATGTCAGAGCAGCATAGACTAAGATACAGTTGAATATTATAGGATACAGTATATACAGTGCCTTGCGAAAGTATTCGGCCCCCTTGTACTTTGCGACCTTTTGCCACATTTCAGGCTTCAAACATAAAGATATAAAACTGTATTTTTTTGTGAAGAATCAACAACAAGTGGGACACAATCATGAAGTGGAATGACATTTATTGGATATTTCAAATAATTTTAACAAATCAAAAACTGAAAAATTGGGCGTGCAAAATTATTCAGCCCCCTTAAGTTAATACTTTGTAGCGCCACCTTTTGCTGCGATTACAGCTGTAAGTCGCTTGGGGTATGTCTCTATCAGTTTTGCACATCGAGAGACTGAATTTTTTCCCATTCCTCCTTGTAAAACAGCTCGAGCTCAGTGAGGTTGGATGGAGAGCATTTGTGAACAGCAGTTTTCAGTTCTTTCCACAGATTCTCGATTGGATTCAGGTCTGGACTTTGACTTGGCCATTCTAACACCTGGATATGTTTATTTTTGAACCATTCCATTGTAGATTTTGCTTTATGTTTTGGATCATTGTCTTGTTGGAAGACAAATCTCCGTCCCAGTCTCAGGTCTTTTGCAGACTCCATCAGGTTTTCTTCCAGAATGGTCCTGTATTTGGCTCCATCCATCTTCCCATCAATTTTAACAATCTTCCCTGTCCCTGCTGAAGAAAAGCAGGTCCAAACCATGATGCTGCCACCACCATGTTTGACAGTGGGGATGGTGTGTTCAGGGTGATGAGCTGTGTTGCTTTTACGCTTTTACCTGAGTCGGACGAGAGGTCCACTCCGAGAACCTCTGGTATCAGTTCAATGGCTCTGGGATGTACGAACAAAGGATCCGATTCGGGAAAGTTGTATTCCTGGTCGTAATGCTGGTAATGCTGATAATGCTGGTGAGTTACCTCCACTTTGATATCCAAAAGTTGTAATAACACCAAAACTTTCCTGGGCTAATAATGTAAGAAATAACACAGAAAAAAAAATGGTGCAAAGTTTCCTAAGAGATAGAAGCACGGCAGCCCCATCCATCGGCGCCATTTTCTAAGGAGGTTGTCTATTATTATTATTGTTATCTATTCATGTAAAAGAGGTGAAACTGAAGAGTTGTCCTTCCTCCATTTACAGCTTCAAGTGGGGTAAAGTAGGTGAATGCAGGAGACAGAAGTACAAATGAAAAGATCAATAGATTTTTCTTGTATTCTGAGACTTGTTCTATGAACTAGCATACTGTGAATCTCTCATGGTCTGTAACAGTTCACCCGGGGTATAAACAGTGTTTGAAACAACGTTCTCAAAACCAGATCTCTATAATAACCTACTTTACTGGAGTAAACTGTAGGCTGTATGGCTTAAACTGCCAAACTAGAGTTGTATGACTCAAAGTGTGGGTGTGTGTGTGTGTGTGTGCGTGTGCGTGTGTGTGTGTGTGTGTTTTTCCAGGGTTTTGCCTCTTTAGTAACAAGGCTTTATAAAGAACTATTCTTCAGAGATTATTTTCCTGTCTAATGTGGACACTAAAACTGGCGCCAGACTTCCTAAAGAATAATAATATCCCTAAGCGTCCAACGCGTCCAGTTAGCTTCTCCTTCGTCGAGCAGGGAGAACAGGGGCAGGTAACACGATCAGCTATGCAAACACTGGACACCAAGGCCCGGGCCGAGCCAGAGAGCGTGGGCCTGCTATAGAGCCAGTAGGTCTAGACTCCAGATGTGTGCTGCTGGCCCCTTGCGCTCCTCTGGAAATATCACCAGCACATGTCATCAACTCACTGCTAAATTACAAGGGGAAGGATCCCGCAGGATAGGGAGCGCAGCGGCCACAAAAAAATCCCGGGCCCAGGCCCCCAACACGCTGCCTGGCTGTCGACAGTGAGACGCCGGCTCCTCCACAGAGCAGAGAGCAGGGAGAGCTGACGACTTCAATTGCGGCGCGAGGGAGCGAGGGAGGGAGAGAGGAGGGTGGGAGAAATTGAGAAGGAGGGAGGGAGGGAGAGAGGAGGGGGGAGAGAAAAAGGAGAGGGGGAGGGAGGGGGAGGGAGGGAGAGAGAAAAATGAGATGGGGAGGGAGGGAGAGAGGAGGGGGGAGAGAAAAAGGAGAGGGGGAGGGAGGGAGAGAGGAGGGGGGAGAGAAAAAGGAGAGGGGGAGGGAGGGAGAGAGGAGGGGGTAGAGAAAAGGGAGGGGGGAGGGAGAGAGGAGGGGGGAGAGAAAAAGGAGAGGGGGAGGGAGGGAGAGAGAGAGGAGGGGGGAGAGAAAAGGGAGAGGGGGAGGGAGGGAAAGAGGAGGGGGAGAGAAAAAGGAGAGATTGGGGGGGAGAGGGATGCTGCATTGAATTAACTGGCCTGGTGTGAGCTGTTAAAATTCCTACATTTCAAGTTTTCATCCCTTTTTTTTTCTTCAAATCATTTCTGGTCTCTTCTTGTTTTCTCTACACGTTTCCTTTTTTGTGTCTTCCCCACTGTCACAGTAGTGTGCCTACGTGTCACGTAAGTAAGAATGGGAGGGGCAGGGAGAAAGAAAGATGTGCCTGTGGTCATGCTCTCTTTACGAGTGGTTTAAACCCTAATAACTCTCCACTGACTCGTACATGCTCCCTGGTGGGGTGTCGAACTGTGGAGTGTTTCTGTGGCCTCAATACAGCTGTCGGCTGTTGGTGTGTACACATCTGTTGGTGTGTACACGTCTGTTGGTGTGTACAGTGGATCATCAATGGAGGGGGGGGGGGGGGGGGGGGGGTTCCTTTGGAAAGGATTGCTCTCTCAGATTGAGCAACACACTATAGCACTATATCACTTTTAGCTGTGGCACCATTATAACCTGGGGTCTATCATCACACCAGGGTCCATAGCACTCATTGGCAGATATCTGCGTGTCAGCTGGGTCCATCTTTCTGAGACCAGATCCATTGTTTGGTGTGTTTAGAAAAGAGTGGGACAGTGTTCTGGGGATGTTGTCTTTCTGTCTGTTTGTTTGTTGAGGCATTGCGTTGCTTTGGAAATGTCTGCCTCTGAGAGGAGCCTGAGGAGAGAACATTGATGCCCCAAGCATTCTGCTTAGAAAGCTGCGGAATCCACTTAAACCCTCCTCCCCTCTCTCTCTCTCTCTCCCTCCCCCCTCTCTCTCTCCCTCCCTCCCCACCCTCAATCTCTCCCTCCCTCCCTTCCTCCCTCCCTCCCCCCCTCTCCCTCCCTCCCTCCCTCCCTCCCTCCCTCCCCCTCTCTCTCTCCCTCCACTCCTCCCTCCCTCCCTCCCTCCCTCCCTCCCTCCCTCCCTCCCTCCCTCCCTCCACTCCTCCCTCCCTCCCTCCTTCCTCCCCTCCTCCCTCCCTCCCTCCACTCCTTCCACCCTCCCTCCACTCCTTCCACCCTCCCTCCCTCCACTCCTTCCTCCCCCCTTCCAGTCCGAGTCTCTGCGTTTCTGATGAGTGTTTTTTGCATTCCTTCCACTCTTTTCTAAACACAGACAGACAGACAGACAGACAGACAGACAGACAGACAGACAGACAGACAGACAGACAGACAGACAGACAGACAGACAGACAGACCCACCCACCCACCCACCCACCCACCACTCACTTTGAGGATAATGAGCTCCCTCTCTTATCTGACATTCTCTTGTAGGAGTGAGTGAGATTCGATTCCCCAACGAGGGCTTTGGTGGAGGTAGAAGGCTAGCAGTTAGGGTCTGTCCATCCTTGGAGGCTTGGCTGGCTGGGCTGGGTAACTAGCAGACTGGCTGACGGCTGTGTCTGACCTCAGCCCTGGCCTTGTGACCCTGCCCAGCATGACCCTGTCAGAGAATGTGTTCAACACATTTTCCCTGTTTCTGCCTTCTTATGATAGAGTATTGATAGAGTAGATAGAGTAGATAGAGTATTGATAGAGTAGATAGAGTATTGATAGGGTAGATAGAGTGTTGATGGAGTATTGATAGAGTAGATAGAGTATTGTTTAGATAGATTGTGAGTAACAGGATTGGAGTCAATTCCATTTAAATTCCAATCAGTTCAGGAAGTACACTGTAATTCCAATTCTATTCAATGTGTTTGAATGAAGAAAATATGTAAGTGTAATTGAATTGACCCTAACCCTGGTGAATAAAGACTAAATTGGCCTCCCACTTTGACTAACAAAGTGTCCCTAAGCTAAGATAACTCTGTGTAGAACAGGGCTGTTGAATTCCGGTCCTGGAGGGCCAAAGCACTTCTGGTGTTAATCCTCTCCTTGTAGCCAGGCACTGACTCAGACCTGGGACACCAGGGGAGTGTAATTAACTACCAGGTGTGTCTGCCAGACTGACTCAGACCTGGGACACCACGGGAGTGTAATTAACTACCAGGTGTGTCTGCCAGACTGACTCAGACCTGGGACACCAGGGGAGTGTAATTAACTACCAGGTGTGTCAGCCAGACTGACTCAGACCTGGGACACCAGGGGAGTGCAATTAACTACCAGGTGTGTCGGCCAGACTGACTCAGACCTGGGACACCAGGGGAGTGAAATTAACTAGCAGGTGTGTCGGCCAGACTGACTCAGACCTGGGACACCAGGGGAGTGTAATTAACTACCAGGTGTGTCGGCCAGACTGACTCAGACCTGGGACACCAGGGGAGTGTAATTAACTATCAGGTGTGTCTGCCAGACTGACTCAGACTTGGGACACCAGGGGAGTGTAATTAACTACCAGGTGTGTCACCCAGACTGACTCAGACCTGGGACACCAGGGGAGTGTAATTAACTACCAGGTGTGTCAGCCAGACTGACTCAGATCTGGGACACCAGGGGAGAGGAATTAACTACCAGGTGTGTCGGCCAGACTGACTCAGACCTGGGACACCAGGGGAGTGTAATTAACTACCAGGTGTGTCAGCCAGACTGACTCAGACCTGGGACACCAGGGGAGTGTAATTAACTACCAGGTGTGTCAGCCAGACTGACTCAGATCTGGGACACCAGGGGAGAGTAATTAACTACCAGGTGTGTCGGCCAGACTGACTCAGACCTGGGACACCAGGGGAGTGTAAATAACTACCAGGTGTGTCAGCCAGACTGACTCAGACCTGGGACACCAGGGGAGTGTAATTAACTACCATGTGTGTTAGCCAGACTGACTCAGACCTGGGACACCAGGGGAGTGTAATTAACTACCATGTGTGTCAGCCAGACTGACTCAGACCTGGGAAACCAGGGGAGTGTAATTAACTACCAGGTGTGTCGGCCAGACTGACTCAGACCTGGGACACCAGGGGAGTGTAATTAACTACCAGGTGTGTCAGCCAGACTGACTCAGACCTGGGACACCAGGGGAGTGTAATTAACTACCAGGTGTGTCTGCCAGACTGACTCAGACCTGGGACACCAGGGGAGTGCAATTAACTACCATGTGTGTTAGCCAGACTGACTCAGACCTGGGACACCAGGGGAGTGTAATTAACTACCAGGTGTGTCTGCCAGACTGACTCAGACCTGGGACACCAGGGGAGTGTAATTAATTACCAGTTGTGTCTGCCAGACTGACTCAGACCTGGGACACCACGGGAGTGTAATTAACTACCAGGTGTGTCAGCCAGACTGACTCAGACCTGGGACACCAGGGGAGTGCAATTAACTACCATGTGTGTTAGCCAGACTCACTCAGACCTGGGACACCAGGGGAGTGTAATTAACTACCATGTGTGTCAGCCAGACTGACTCAGACCTGGGAAACCAGGGGAGTGTAATTAACTACCAGGTGTGTCGGCCAGACTGACTCAGACCTGGGACACCAGGGGAGTGTAATTAACTACCAGGTGTGTCAGCCAGACTGACTCAGACCTGGGACACCAGGGGAGTGTAATTAACTACCAGGTGAGTCTGCCAGACTGACTCAGACCTGGGACACCAGGGGAGTGTAATTAAGTACCATGTGTTTTAGCCAGACTGACTCAGACCTGGGACACCAGGGGAGTGTAATTAACTACCAGGTGTGTCAGCCAGACTGACTCAGACCTGGGACACCAGGGGAGTGCAATTAACTACCATGTGTGTTAGCCAGACTGACTCAGACCTGGGACACCAGGGGAGTGTAATTAACTACCAGGTGTGTCTGCCAGACTGACTCAGACCTGGGACACCAGGGGAGTGTAATTAACTACCAGTTGTGTCTGCCAGACTGACTCAGACCTGGGACACCACGGGAGTGTAATTAACTACCAGGTGTGTCAGCCAGACTGACTCAGACCTGGGACACCAGGGGAGTGTAATTAACTACCAGGTGTGTCTGCCAGACTGACTCAGACCTGGGACACCAGGGGAGTGTCATTAACTACCAGGTGTGTCTGCCAGACTGACTCAGACCTGGGACACCAGGGGAGTGTAATTAACTACCAGGTGTGTCTGCCAGACTGACTCAGACCTGGGACACCAGGGGAGTGTAATTAACTACCAGGTGTGTCTGCCAGACTGACTCAGACCTGGGACACCAGGGGAGTGCAATTAACTACCATGTGTGTTAGCCAGACTGACTCAGACCTGGGACACCAGGGGAGTGTAATTAACTACCATGTGTGTCAGCCAGACTGACTCAGACCTGGGAAACCAGGGGAGTGTAATTAACTACCAGGTGTGTCGGCCAGACTGACTCAGACCTGGGACACCAGGGGAGTGTAATTAACTACCAGGTGTGTCAGCCAGACTGACTCAGACCTGGGACACCAGGGGAGTGTAATTAACTACCAGGTGAGTCTGCCAGACTGACTCAGACCTGGGACACCAGGGGAGTGTAATTAAGTACCATGTGTTTTAGCCAGACTGACTCAGACCTGGGACACCAGGGGAGTGCAATTAACTACCAGGTGTGTTAGCCAGACTGACTCAGACCTGGGACACCAGGGGAGTGTAATTAACTACCAGGTGTGTCTGCCAGACTGACTCAGACCTGGGACACCAGGGGAGTGTATTTAACTACCAGTTGTGTCTGCCAGACTGACTCAGACCTGGGACACCACGGGAGTGTAATTAACTACCAGGTGTGTCAGCCAGACTGACTCAGACCTGGGACACCAGGGGAGTGTAATTAACTACCAGGTGTGTCAGCCCTCCAGGACCAGAATTGAACAACCCTGGTTCTGATTTGTTGATGTTAGAACAATACTTCCTTTACATTCTACTGAGCACTTCCTTAACTTATTTTGTCCTTCAGACAGACAAATTACCCCTTGTTTTGCGGTGTGTGTGTGTGTGTGTGTGTGTGTGTGTGTGTGTGTGTGTGTGTGTGTGTGTGTGTGTGTGTGTGTGTGTGTGTGTGTGTGTGCAGATGGGGAATGTGTTCAGGTGAGTGGTTGTTGTGTTTACTTGTGGGTTACTGCTGGCTCTGAGTACTAAGTACATCCAGCCGTTTGCAGTGTTGTCTCCTCCCCTACACAATGTGACCATGTGACCAGTGTCTGTCTCGTGGATATCTGAACACTTAGCAGCATGAATGACTGTCTTCTATCCCTCTCCCCATCTCTCCTATCTCTGTCATCTATACCTCTCCCCATCTCTACTATCTCTGTCATCTATCCCTCTCCCCATCTCTACTATCTCTGTCTTCTATACCTCTCCCCATCTCTCCTATCTCTGTCTTCTATACCTCTCTCCATCTCTACCACCTCTGTCTTCTATCCCTCTCCCCATCTCTACTATCTCTGTCTTCTATCCCTCTCCCCATCTCTACTATCTCTGTCTTCTATCCCTCTCCCCATCTCTCCTATCTCTGTCTTCTATCCCTCTCTCCATCTCTCCTATCTCTGTCTTCTATCCCTCTCCCCATCTCTACTATCTCTGTCTTCTATCCCTCTCCCCATCTCTCCTATCTCTGTCTTCTATCCCTCTCCCCCAATCTCTCCGATCTTTGCAGATTTCTGCCCTCACACTTGGGGGCATTTCAATTGTTTACAGCTGTTAGAGATTAGGAGCTCATAACACACAGACATCATTATCTTACTTAATGAGTTAAATCAAGAGAGAAAATGTCCCCATTACTACACTGTAATAATTGTTCTGGAA